>NW_015388301.1:158407-170144 GCF_001527695.2 Protobothrops mucrosquamatus
AGATGATAGATAGATAGATAGATAGATAGACAGACAGACAGACAGACAGACAGACAGACAGACAGACAGACAGACAGACAGACAGACAGACAGACAGACAGACAGACGTCTCTGTGTGAAAGGATTCTCCTTCAAAATTAAGCTGCCCCCCTTGGGCAGGTTCTCCCATGTTGCAGCTTAACGAAGGGTCAATGTAACATGAAATCTCTTAAAATATCTTAACATTTGCCCATCTGGCTGCCTGTCTCTGAGGACAGTCCAGGCTGACAGATCTCCAGTTTACTCTTGTATTAGGAGCCAGTCAAATTTGCACTGTGACTACAGTTCCCCTGAGGCTAATTCTGGGGACCGCACCAAGGGCTAATAAATTTGCCGATGACGTGCTTTTGATTTTGTTTGGGGAATGAAGGCAGGGATCCCGAGCGAGTCATACATCAGCTTTAATGCCTTCATGAATAAATGATCACATTAAAAAAAAAAGAGAGAGGAGAAAGGACCATGATTAGAACTTAGTAGCGATCAGATCAAACTGTTTTCTCTTTTTCCCTCAGGTGCGGCGTTCCCTCTGGAGCAGCTACCGAATAAAATCATGGGTCCCAAAGGACAGAACGGAAACGTTGGTTTTCTTTTATTTCAGATGAAGAAGGAGGAGAAACTGCAACCTAGAGATGGGGCTAGGAGACAACCTACATCAGCCCACCACACTCCTGACCCCAGAGCTTCACGCAAGGACTCACATGTTTCCTGAGAGTCACGGGGGCAGAAGATGCTGGTTGGGGTCTCTGTTTAGGATTGCAAGCCGTTTTTTTGAAACTCTGGGTTGGATTTTTAGCCTCTATCATGTTCATCAGAAACAGGTGGGCAGGTGATCAGAGTGGGAGCTTTGAGAACCGAGATGAGGCAGGAGTTTATGCCAATAGAGAAAGACCATCTGCAGACCTTAAGGAAGCCTTATGAAGGTGCCAACTCAACTGTTTACAAACAGTAAACAGCTGCTAATCAAGAAACCATCAGAAACACTCCCGTCCTCACCGACAGGGCAAGCCACTTGTAAATAAACAAAGACCGAACCCCACTCTCTTCTAGCCTAGTTGGGTAATGAAACATCTGCAAAAAAATAACCCCAACCAAATTTAGAGAACACCAAGGACCCCATGAAACTGTCTTCCTCCCCAGGATTACTCTGGAGTAACAATGGCACTGCTGATGCTGACCTTGAGAAAATCTTTGTAATACCATAGTGTCATCAGTAATGGCAGGTGGGGATGACTTTGGGACACAACAGGAAGAACTTCTAGAAAGAGTAAAGAGAAGAGCAACAAAGATGATTTGAGGTCTGGAGGCTAAAACATATAAAGAACGGCTGCTGGAATTGGGTATGTCTAGTTTAATGAAGAGAAGGACGAGGGGGGACATGATAGCAGTCTTCTAATATCTCAGGGGCTGCCCCAAAGAAGAGGGAGTCAAGCTATTCTCCAAAGCACAGAGGGCAGGACAAGAAGCAACGGGTGGAAACTAACCAAGGAAAGAAACAACCTAGAACTAAGGAGAAACTTCCTGACAGTTAGAACAATTAACCAGTGGAACAACCTGCCTCCAGAAGCGGTGAATGCTCCAACACTGGAAGTTTTTAAGAAGAGACTGGACAGCCATTTGTCTGAAAGGGTATAGGGTTTCCTGCCTGAGCAGGGGGTTGGACTAGACAATCTCAAAGATCACTTCCAACTTTATTATTATTATTATTATTATTATTATTATTATTATTATTATTATTATTATTATTATTATTATTATTATTATTATTATTATTATTATTATTATTATTATTATTATTATTATCACACCAAGAAACTGTCTTCCTCCCCAGGATTACTCTGGAGTAACAATGGCACTGCTGATGCTGACCTTGAGAAAATCTTTGTAATGCCATAGTGTCATCGGTAACGGTAGGTGGGAATGACTTTGGGAGACAACAGGAAGAACCGCACTTTAGACAACGATGAGACAAAAGGTCACTGAACCGGCAAAAGAAAGAGGAGGGGGCATGTCAAATCTCTCAGAGGGGACCCTGCCTAGCTTCTTGGATGTGTAGGTGAGTGGAGGGGAGAGGAGAGATGTACCTTCAGACTTGCGAGACTGATTTCAGCCAAGGTAGTCAAGGTAGTCCCGAAAAGAAGGACACCCAGAGCTACTAGCTCTAACTTTACTACAAAGTTGCATTGGCAGCATCCTGCGAGTCTGAAAGAACATCTCCTCCACTTGCCTATATGATCTAAGAAGAAGGGAAGGTGCTTTCTTTCTTTCTTTTTTTTATAAGATATTTTATTAGGTTTTAAAAGGATAGGGGAAGGGTAGGGTCAATATGGATATTAGGTAGGGTTCAGGAATGGGATTAGGGTAAGGGTAGGTACACTAATGGGGTTGCCCCCAACAATAATTCCACGCTTTAGCAAGCAGACTATCGTCCGGATACAAATATTCAATAACAGTAATTAATGTAATAATAAATAGCTATAATCAATAGGAATAACAATAATCATAAGAAATATTAATTAGTCAATGAATGTCATTCGTCCTATTAAATTTCACAGTCCTTTCTCGCTAGATCGTATTGCTAACCATTGGTAAAAAAAATTTCCCATGTTTTAAAATAAACCGAGTCTTCTTTCTCTTTAATCTCTAGGGTTAATCTGTCCATTTCTGCACATTCTAAAATTTTCGTGATTATGATCTGGTCAGATGGTAGATGGACATTTTTCCAGAACTGGGCAAAAGCTATTCTCGCAGCTGTCAATACATGTAATATTAAATATTCATTCTCTTTTCCATGGTTGGGTCCTTGTATTCCTAACAAAAACAGTTCTGACTTAAATTCTATCTGTATTTTAGCCATTCTTTTCCAGCCATATATGAATCTTAAATCAAAATTTCTTTGCGCTAGGACATACCCAGCAGATATGATAGTAAGTACCTGGTTTTTGTTTACATTTCCAACAATTATTCAATACATTTTTAAACATTTTTGCTAATCTAACTGGTGTCATATGCCATCTAGATTTTATATATAGAAGGCAAGGTGCTTTCTGAGATGTTGGCCACAATTCCATTCCTTTGCAGGCTCTGAATACAGGTCGTCCTCACTGTACGACCGCATCTGAGCCCAAGATTTCTGTCGCTTAGCGAAACGTTTGCGGAGTGAATTTTTTGCCCCATTTCACGAACTTTCTTGCCACTGTTGTTAAGTGAATCGCTGCACTTGTTAAGTTAGTAACACTGTTATTAAGCAAATCTGGCTTCCCCCGTTGACTTGGCTTCACAGGAGGTCACAAAAGGGAATAGTACGACCCCGGGACACTGCAACCGTCATAAGTATGAGTCCGTTGCCAAGTGTCTGAATTTTGATCACGTGACCGTAGGGATGCTGCAATGGTCATGAGTGTGAGGATTACCTGTATTGTCTAGTCCAGGGGTCCTCAACCTTGGCAACTTTAAGCCTTGTGGACTTCAACTCCCAGAATTCCTCAGCCAGCTTTGGAATGCAGGTTATGTTGCATAAGGGAGTGAGGTGTCCTTTGGCACTAAATAGCAGCGGGGAGTTCCGTCATAACTTCAAACAGTCACTGTGTCCAGTCATTAAGTGAGGACTACTTATATCCATGAAATGGCCAAGAATTGAACTTGACACTTCGAGGATGCTATCTTTTTAGTTATTTTCTTGCATTTTTTTTCCCCAAGCGATTTCTGCTACAGCCTTCGATGCCACCTCTAGTCTACAGTTCTTCCTCCTATCTCCCAAGGCTATTTGCACATACCATACACACAGAGGCTCACGGTGTCAGTCTCGGATTTGTTCAACCTTGTGTGTGGAAGGCACTTGATTCACTGGTATGTGCAAATAGCCTTGGGAGACAGGAGGAAGAACTGTAGACTAGAGGTGGCATCAAGGAATCTCCGAAAATTTGGATGTGACTTTATTTGCTCAAGTTACATCGCCGCCTGTAGTTTATATTTTTATATACCTATATTCTTCTTAGGTAGATAGATAGATATCATATAAAAGATATAAGCTTCCTCAGAGGATCATTATTTTTTTTTAAGGTTCTGTATGCATGATATCTGGGCTTCAGCCTGGAAATGGAGCACTAGATGGCAACAAGGAGACACTGAATAGAAAGCTGCCTTTGCTGTGCTCTGATCTTTATCCAGATCTTTACAGCCGATGTTATAATTGGAGATTTGATCACCAAGAGTGCTTATGGAAAAGGCTTCCGTATTTTAAAATTACCCTCTTCCTGGTGCTTTGAACTATAGTTGCAAATGCAAGCTAATGTGCTAAAGCTTCAGGAAAAAGACTTCAGGGGGATTAATGTGTTTGTGCCAAATCAACCTTAAAGGCCCAGGATTGTAGGCTAGTGTGTATGTTAATTACGGAGGCACCATTTACGATGGATTCATCCCGTGCAAATATTCGGGGGGGGCACTTCTGATTAATACTTTATTAGCTTAATAAAACAGCTGAGCACTGGAATTCCAAACAAGTTTGAAAAGTTTCATTTGTATGAAAAAGCAGCATAAAGGTTTAAAATGCTTTTGGCCTCTACGTTAAAAAAAAGGGGGGGGAAGAAAATGAACACTCAGGCAAAAGTCAGACCCTAAGGCCTGCTCTGTGCCTGGATCCTCAGGCACTCCACACTCTCCTATCAAATGCTTTCCAACACGCTCTTTGCATGAAACATTTATAGATTGGCAAACACGCTTTAGGCACGCACAGAGGGGAGCAAAGGAAGGGGGGGGGAGAGAGAGAAGGAATGAAAAAAAATGTAGCTACTATAGCTGTGTTGCTCAGGATTTCATAAATTTGTGTCGAGTGCCATCTGCTGGAAGATTCCCTGCTTTTAATCCTTAGAAGGATCAGTTGTAAAAAAAAATAAAATTCAGTACCGTTATAACTTTGAACAGTCTCTAAATGAACGCAGGTAATTGAGGACTTGGAATAAAATTTAAAAAGACCTAACAAGACGGGAGAAAGGACAGCTGTCCTTGATGGAAAGAATTTCTGTTGGTTAAAAATGAATATCTTGCCTAAGATGATGGTTTTTTTTTTATTTCAAACAATATCTGTTTTGACAACGGATGCACCGCTTAAGCAATGGCAGAAGGACCCATCTAAATTTGTGTGGCCAGGGGTGTGAAAAAAGATAAAATATAGGGTGTTACAAGATGCAGAGGAGGATTGGATCTACCTGATTTGAAATTGCATTTTGCAGCTTGCTGTTCAAGTTCCTGTCCTATTTCCCAGATTTGCCTCAATCCGTGAAATGTCTTGGTTTCCCATCTAAGTTTTATCTTACTTAGCTTGTTTAAGATCAAGTAAGCGAGGCACCATATTGTCTCAAATAGTGATTTGAATAACCAGACAGACACAGACTTCAACGGATAATTAGAACTGCAGAAAAAACAATTGCAACCAGCCTGCCTTCCATTGAGGACCTGTATAGTCCATGAGTCAAAAAGAGACCTGTGAAAATATCTACAGATCCACATCCTGGATATAAACTCAAAACAACACTACAGGGCATTGCACACCAGAACCCTCAGAACAACACTACAGGGCATTGCACACCAGAACGACTAGACATAAGGACAGTTTTTCCCCCATGCCATCACTCTGCTAAACAACTAATTCCCACAACACTGTCAAATTATCTAATAAGGCTGTATTACTATTATTCTTCTCATCTTTCTTATCTCCTTATATGTATAATTTTGTTGCTTGTATCTTTACGATTTATATTGTCTTAGTATCCTAGTATAGTTTATGTTGATTGTTTATTCAGTATCCTATGACTATCACTAAGTGTTGTATCTTATGATTTATGATGAATGCATTTTTATGGTGACTACGATCATAATTTATCACTTATTGCTTTTATGTACACTGAGAGCTTATGTACCGGAGACAAATTCCTTGTGTGTCCAAAAACACTTGGCTAATAAAGAATTCTATTCTATTTTTTTTTAAGATGGGGAAGGGTGGGTAGAAAGGTGAATAATAATGATAGTTATCTTCATTTAACACACAATCACAGACAGAGAATGAGTAATAGTGATAGATAGAGATAGTAATAGCACGTAGACTTATATACCGCTTCATAGTGCTTTACAGCCCTCTCTAAGCAGTTTACAGAGTCAGCATATTGCCCCCTAGAATTTGGGTCCTCATTTTACTGACCTTGGAAGGATGGAAGGCTGAATCAACCTTGAGCTGGTCAGAATTGAACTGCTGGCAGTCGGCAGAGTTAGCCTGCAATACTGCATTCTAACCACTGCGCCATCACGGCTCTCTCTGATAACTCAACTGCTTTCTGCCTATCCTCTTCTTCATTCTCCATTCCCCACCAACTTCCAAATTTACTGTTATTCTACAGCTTGAGTTCATTAAATTTGCTTATCAGGTTGGGTAGCTAAAAACAAAATAAAAAACACATTAAAGGGATGATGAGAAAGTTCTGGTTTACTGATTGTGATTTTCAGATGGCATGCAGAAAGGGCTAGACAGAGCTGCAGAACAATCCTATGTATCATTAGTCTGCAAAAATAAGTGTGCAGTGGAGATTTACTTCCAGGTATGAATGCCTAAAATTGCGGTGTTTTCGGTTGGGGCACATTCGATGCAAACAAACAAAGAAATAAACAAAAATCCCTTAAACAAACACAGCTTTGTCCTCGCTGCTACAGAAAGAGGGAAGTAGAGCTTAATGCCTGCGTCTATTTCCTTTAAAAGCTGGTGAAATTGAACACTCTTTACAGTATTATTGATAATAACAGTAAATTGCATAATCACCAGGACTGCTTTTAAACCTCGCATGGATTGTATTTTTCATCTACAGTGCTTTATGTAAAAACATGCGCCGAGGGAAGAAATATCTGGCAAACGTGTTCACATTCTGTGTATAGGTAAATGAACTTCCTAGGACAGTGATGGAGAACCTTTTAGTGATCAAGTGCCCAAAAACTGCCCCTGCCCCTCCCCACCCACCCGCAGGGCCATCCCCCGCCTCCATGGCCCACCACAGCAGATCACCCAGGTGATCCAGCAGCACCATGGCGGCTATGCCCTCCGCCCGCACCCCGCAACATCATTTGCGCGCGACAGGGCACGAGAGTGGAGTCTTGTTAAAGTCTGCCCAGCTGTAATGTCCTTGGCTGTGCTGCTCCGTGCGGGCTGCACCCAGGGGCGACTCTCCTCCAGAGGGCTGCTGGTGAGGGGGGGCGTGGGATGAGGGGGGCCTGGGATGATGGTGCGTGTGCCCACAGAGAGGGTTCTGAGTGCCGCCTCTGGTACGCGTGCCATAGGTTCGCCATCGTTGTCCTAGGAGATGCAAAGCATGCTACAGCATCAACATGTTAGGTCAAAGAACTTGCATTAAAGAGGGAGCTTGTTATCTATCATTTGATTGCCTGATCTTGCTCATCTAGAAGAAAGAATATTTGAGGAATTAAAATGTTTACACATATGGATGTGAATTTGATCTCATTTGCATTTCCTAGAACAGGGGTAGGCAACCTTGGCTCTTTTATGACTCGTGGACTTCAACTCCCAGAATCCCTGAGCCAGCACTCAGGAATTCTGGGAGTTGAAGTCCACGAGTCATAAAAGAGCTAAGGTTGCCTACCCCTGTAACCTAGAATAATGATTGTTTATTTATATATTTTATGTATAGCCCTTTTAAGCAACTCAAGATGGCAAACATATCTAATACTCCTTCCTCCTCCTATTTCCCCCACAACAATCCTGTGAGGCTGAAATAGAAGGAATGCCCCAAAATTACCCAACCAGCTTTTGTGCCTAAGGTGAGGACTAGAACTCATCATCTCCTGATGATTGGCCTAAAATCACCCAGGTGGCTTTTATGCCTAAGGCAGAACTAGAACTCACAGTCTACCATAAACTGAGATTATACCATGACTTCTGCTCCTTGATCTCCTGGAATAATTTTTTAGTAGCCTCACCAGATTTGACAACTACCTTTTTACCTGCGCAAGGTGTGTAGTGCCATTCTAGTTGTGAGAAATAGGAAGATTTGAGTGTGATGATTTTTGTCTTGAAACTGTAAAGAGTTCACTTTGCTTTGTGTACCTAGTTGAGTATGATAGCCCTGCTGTAACTCACCCCAACCTGCTATAAATATCCTGTCTGCATAGGCCAGGATATTTGATCTCTGATTCTGATTGTGATGTGAACGAAATAGAGTCCTGGAGATTTTGCTGACTCAACCACCAATACAGGTAGACGTACAAGCACAACTGAGCCCAACATTTATGTTGCTAAGTGAAACATTTGTTAAGTGAGTTTTGCCCCATTTTATGACTTTTCTTGCCACCGTTTAAGTGAATCATTGCAGATGTTAAGTTAGTAACAACTGTAATAGATGTGAATCTGGCTTCCCCATTGACTTTGCTTGTCACAAGGTCGCAAAAGGGGATCACGTGACCCCGGGACACCGTGACCGTCATAAGTATGAACCAGTTGCCAAAAAGGTGAATTTTGATCACGTGATGCTGCAACAGTCGTAAGTGTGAAAAACAGTCATCAGTCACATCTTTAGTGCCATTGTAACTTTGAAGAGCCACTAAAGGAACTGTCGTAACTGGGATAGCACTGATCCTGCAAAACAGGGTCCTTAGAGCACTTTTAATACGTCAAGAATGAAAATAGCCATTTACCCAAGAAAGAATCACAAATATTCCTGGCTACTGATGGGAAATATGGTTTGCATGCATTAAACCCCGCATTCAGTATCCGGCTTCTCCAATTTAAACAAAAGAATGACTGCTAGGGTGAGTTTCGCTCAGCATAAACAGCCATCAGGTTTGCTTCATTTTTCTGTCAGTGTGCAAACATTCTCAGACAATGCCTTCCTTTCCTTGCCTTGGCCAGCTGATGTCACTGCTGCCATTTGCTTTCTCCCACCCACTCATCCCATTGTCTGAAAGAAGCACCTGGGTGTGGCTTTTGGCATTGTGGCATCCATTGTGCCATGGCACAGCACGCGGGCACAGAAGGTAGACCCAACTTGATGGATCAAGAGCGAGCATGTTTCCAGGAAGAGGCGAGAACTCATTCTTCAGACTTGGGGTGTAATTTTGCTCCTGGAGGTTTCACTTCGAGTGTGTTTTATAGAAAATTGTGGCAAATAAGTGCATCGTCATGAGACTTCTGCTGCGCAAGGAGGAAGTGGTGTGTGAAAACATTTCTGCTCTCCTTCTGTTCCCTGTTTACCCAATACCACATTGCATTGAGTATTTCAGGGAAGTTTAAGTGTCTGTACTTCTGTATACCAGGGTTTCCCAACCTTGGCAATCTTTAAGTCCACACATGAGACGGGACTTTGAACAGTGTGGGAGAATGAACGGATTTCCAGAAAACATTGCAGACTGCAGGAACCATTTGCGCTTCAGTTTCAGATGCAGACAATGCAGACTCATCCCCAACAGCCTGCGCCGGTCTTCAACACTGAAGGGACACAGGGCAGAAAACATCCTGCAGCCAAGAAGGCTTCACATCCATTTGCACCGCTCAGGTGACATGGAGGACACAGACAAGCCTCCAAGTGGCCTCAACGACTCTCTAAAAGAATGCAAATGACCAGCTGTCTGGAAGGAGTATAAATCCTGCCATTCCCCACCATCCAGTCAGAGCTGAAGAAGCTTCTTGGATGAGAAGCGAAACATTTCAAAAAAGGAAAGGAACAACAAGAAAATCCAATTGCCTCCTGAAAAAACACCTTTGGGATGTGTGGACTTCAACTTCCAGAATTGCCCAGTCAGCTATGCTGGCTGGGGAATTCTGGGAGTTGAAGTCCACATGTTTTTAAATTGTCATGTTTGGAAAACCCTTAGATATACACATATAAGCATCTACTTTTAACACAACCATCTTCAGTTTGCCATTTCTCCCCTGGAAGTTATAGACTGGATCTAGTCTCCTGATGTTCAATAGACATCACTGGTATTATTTATTTTATGTATTAAATTTATATGCCCCCTGTTATGTCCTGAGCCTGCTGAAGCATTCAGCAGGCTGAGAAATGTTGCAAAGGGTCCCGGGCAGACCCAAAGCTGCCCGGGACCAGACTGGCTGTCTCCCGCCTTGCACGCATGCACAAGGCGGGAGACAGCCTCTGCAATCATTGGTTGACATTGTCCGGGTCTGGGGACATTATAAAAGGCCTGCGTGCCGTTTTGGTTGTTGTTGGTAGTAAGAAGAGAGTAATAAAAGAAGCTTGTTTACACAATGTGTCTCCACTTAATGCCTCAACCCTGCAAACATAAAAGCGCCCATCTCACAGTTTGAAGCGATTCTTACCTATTAACTTTTAAGGCTGGGCAGTGCTTTGGATTCAATCTTTAAAAAGGGCTTCAGAGGGCAAGAAATGGGAATGCAGCCCTTCAAAGCAGCCACATCTCTTCCCAGGCACACTCGGCCGTTTTAAAGTGAATAGAAGGCCACTGTTTCTCAAGTTGGTAACCTCATGTGAAACTGCTGGATTGCAGCACTTTGAAAAGAGAATGCACTGTGGTTCAGAAAGACGGGAAGTATTGTAAACATCAGAAACAAAAGAGCAGACGAGTGCCAAGCTACTCTGGGTGAAAAAGAAACAGCATTTTTTTTTTTCAATTTTGCATTGTTGGGGGAAAAAAAAGAGTCTAAACTCTCAAAGACGTCACTCATAAATGAGGGTGGGAGTTTTACTCCTTCGGTTTCCGAGAGTCTGTATCTTTCTTGATCTTAAACTTGATTGATGAAATTCCAAGTGAGTCTTGCTTCCCTGGTCCTGCTGTTTCGGGACTTAACAGCTGGATAGGCAGTTCCTTTTTGGGACTTAACAGCTGGATAGGCAGTTCCTATCTCCAAAGAGGATACAGAGACTGAGACAAGGTGGTGGAGTGTAAACAAGAGCTGGCATCTTCCAAGGACTCGGCTGCTAATCAGAACAGAGGTGTATCCCTTTAAACCTTCACGCTTCTTTTCCTTGAGAATTGTAAGGTCTGATTTCAGCATAATCCGTTTGGATGTCCTCCGCAGTTATGTCTGGTTTAGGATTTGGTGTATTGAATGTAAGAGTCGCATAATGGATTTCTTCAGGGTCTCTGGGATCTCTATCAACAGATTCCTTGATGCTTCTTGGTTTGGAGGGCATGCCTCTCACTTCCTGTGCAGCGAGGTCCAAAGCGCTGGGTTCCTGTTTGAAGAGAGCAGTTGAGTGGAAGGACAAACTGCCACCATTACACACAATTTGAAATGTGAGCTAATTTTACCGTCTACCACAAACAAGGTGCAGGTTGGGGTTTTTTTTTTTGTTGTTGTTTTGTTTAGAATAAGCAGAAGCAAAATAAGAATCGGCAGAAAGAGACAACTTTTGCACTCTAAGGAAATCAGTTCTGCAAACTAAAAAAAAGAAGAAGTTTGCTTAAGCTTGTTTTGGAGGTAACCTTTCATATTTAAAAAAAAATCTGCTTGAACTTTCATTCTCTTCCCCTCAAAATTCCATTTTTGAGATTTATCGTCCAGACCTTTAAAAAATACTCTGCATATTGATATTAAAGCATTTTACTGAGGCACAGAAATATAATCATACTTCTTCACCCAGGGGTGGAGAAAAAGAGTTCTCCAGATGTTTCTAAGCTACAACTCTTACTTCCATGGCTAATGGCTGGAGGGGAGGGGAGGGTG
>NW_015388301.1:170914-176665 GCF_001527695.2 Protobothrops mucrosquamatus
TAAATAAATAAATAAATAAATAAATAAATTCTTTTGCATACTGCTTAGGGAGCAGACTGTCTGGGCTCGGTTAAAGTTCCTTGTTACAAGCAATATAAACATTTGCAAATATCCTTTTCCTCCACATATATACACATTCACTAGCGAGAATGTTGATTCACAGGACTGGAATTTATGTAACAGGATGTGCATTAAGGAAGCTAAACCACTGCACAAGGAGGGAAAGTGCTTGTTTTTCCAGTAGATAATTATAGCCCTTTACTAATTCTAGAAACAAGACTCAATATTCTTATTGTCATATATGAAAGGCTAAAGCATATAAGGAATGGCTGCTGGAATTGGGTATGTCTAGTTTAATGAAGAGAAGGACGAGGGGGGACATGATAGCAGTCTTCCAGTATCTCAGGGGCTGCCCCAAAGAAGAAGGAGTCAAGCTATTCTCCAAAGCGCCTGAAGGCAGGACAAGAAGCAACGGATGGAAACTAACCAAGACGAGAAGCAACCGAGAACTAAGGAGAAACTTCCTGATAGTTAGAACAATCAACCAGTGGAACAACCTGCCTCCAGAAGTGGTGAGTGCTCCAACACTGGAAGTTTTTAAGAAGAGACTGGCCAGCCATTTGTCCGAAATGGTATAGGGTTACCTGCCTGAGCAGGGGTTTGGACTATATGACCTCCAAGGTCCCTTCCAACATCATCATCATCATCATCATCATCATCATCATCATCATCATCATCATCATCATCATCATCATCATTATTATTATTATTAACAGAGGTGGAAGGAATCTTGGAAGTCTTCTAATCCAACCCCCTACTCAAGCAGGAGACCCTACATCATTTCAAACTTGTCCAATCTCTTCTTGAAAACCTCCAGTGTTGCATCATCCACAACTTCTGGAGGCAAGCCGTTCCACCGATTAATTGTTCTCACTGTCAGGAAGTTTCTCCTTAGTTCTAGGTTAATCCTCTCCTTGATTAGTTTCCATCCATTGCTTCTTGTCCTGCCATCAGGCGCTTTGGAGAATAGCTTGACTCCTTCTTTGTGGCAACCCTTGAGATATTGGATCACTGCTATCGTGTCACCCCTAGTCCTTCTCTTCCTTAAACTAGACATACTCAATTTCAGCAGTCATTCTTTATACGTTTTAGCCTCCAGTCTCCTGATCATCTTTTTAATAATAGCCATGAAACATTGAGTGGCAAGAATGTACAAAATGGAAACAACGTTAGCGTATTGCAGGATTAGAAAAAAAAATTAAGAAAAGGTAAGGATAAAGGATAAGGAGACGGAATTTCCATCCCATGCAGGAATCCAAAAGGGAATAAAATTGAGTTTAAAAGAGTGATGGTATTCGCTGCATACCACCTTAGGGGTGCAGCAAGCAAATTGTGAGAATTTATAGAAAAAGCAGAAGAAAGTAGATGGGGAAAAATTGCCCAAAGTCACTTTTCCTGAGATGGGTGGCCGTATAAAATTGGATAAATAAATAAGTAAATAACAACAATCCAAATTAAGGGTTAGTATCTTGTGTGAAAACTCAGTCGCAGAGGCTTCTCTCCTCTTTGAGATTTCCTTAGTATAATTTGATTCTAACATAGCATATTTAATTTTTTCAGTTATAAATAAGAACAACTTTGCCAGAGAAAATTAAATAATTTGTTATTGTCAGAAAGGAAAGCTTGTGTACTTTATGAACGGAGATTATTCAGACTTAATAATACTCCAGACAATAATCAACTAAGTATGTGGGGAACTAATAAAGCAAAGTGGGAATTCATAGATTTCTTCATGTCTGAATGAAAGAGGGAACAGGCAGAGAGAGAAAAATATATTAATGATAATAAAACACTGACAGGGGTACATAAACTCATAGGAACAAAATAAAAAATTTAAGAAGCTTCTAAAACATAATAGGAAATTTATATACGTCTTGTAAGTCAACTTTTGAGAGAGAGAAAGAGAGAGAGTTAATCTTTATAGTCAGTTCTTATTTTAATGACATAGGATGATGGAGAAGGAATTGCCAATGCATAGAGCAATAATATCATACGAGAGAGCTGAGGCTATAAAAGTTGGCAGGAGGTCTCAAATCAAGGCTTCCAGCTGTTGAGTCTTGTGCTACTGATATCTTGATGACTCTGATCAAAGCACGGATGCTGTGAGAGGGCACCATCTAGATGAACACATTTATTTGGAGGAAAAACAGTGTCTGGAAAGTTCCAATCAATGACTTACACAAATTTGCAAATGTTTCTGCAAAAGCAGAAATTTTCCCAAGCGAGCTGAAAAAAAAGTGTCTGTCTGTCTGTCTAACATCTGTCTGTCTGTCTGTCTGTCTGTCTGTCTGTCTATCTCTATCTCTGTCTATCTCTATCTCTGTCTATCTGTCTATCTATCTCTATCTCACTATCTCTCTCTCTCTCTCTATCTGTATCTCTATCTATCTATCTCTATCTATCTTTATCTCTCTATCTCTATCTCTATCTCTCTATCTCTATTCATCTATCCATCTATCTATCTATCTATCTATCTATCCATCCATCCATCCATCCATCTCTCTATCTCTCTATCTCTATCTATCCATCTATCCACCCATCCATCTACCTACCTACCTACCTACCTTTTAAATCAATTTTACAAGGTTTCTATGTTCCTCCAGTCATGTCTGACTCCATTCAGTTTAAAAACCTCCAAAACAACAGCAAGCTTGACATGAAACTCCCCAATATAACAGTGCTAACAGAATAACTATTATCATTTTACAAGTGCTAAGGAAGAACCATAGCTTATTTTACTTGTATGTTTGTTTATATCCCACCTTTATTGTTTTTTTTACAAATAAGGTAGAAAACATGCCAAACGAAGATATCCTGGATTTCAGAAGAAGACATTATCTTCCAACATATATTTGCAACCTCATCATTCATCGATCAATCTAGAAACAAATTCCCACAATTAACTACCTTTTAGAAGCAAGGATGGTCCCAACGATTAGCACGATAACAGCAAGCATGACGAGGGCGCCAGTCACTGTAAGAAGCAGGCTTTTATCTGGGTCTTTGAATGCATAGAAGAACAGATAGAGTTCAATAGTTTGCTGTTTTTCTAATCCAGTTTGGATTTTAATACTGAGCCAGTTTCATTCCCTCTTAGCCCAACCCACCTCACAGGGCTTTTGTTGTGGAGAAAATAGGAGAAGGAAGGAACATTAGATATGTCTTCCACTTTGAGCTGTTTATAAAAATAACAATAAAGGCAGGATATAAATACATAAAAATAAATTTAAAAGCAAATAATCCTGCTCCAACATTCTCAAAAATTCCATCCAGCTCTTTGCTATAAGTGTAAGTGCTAGGACTACGCTTGTAATTCCAGATTTTTCATCCCTCTGAGTAAATTCAAGATGGCCTCGCATACCATACCTATCACGGAGAGTTCGAGGAACGCTTCAGCAGAGCCTTCAGCATTGGCTGCCCGGCATATGTACTTCCCAGCATCCTTTGCCTTAAGATCAGAAAGCTTCAAGTCATTCAAGGCTTGGGATGGACTCTCCAAGACTTGGGTTCCCTTAACCCAAGTCACATTGGGCGAAGGGTTGCCCTTTGCCTTGCAGAATAGCTGGATGCGATCCCCTTTTTGTACCGTGAGCTGAGAAATGTTTGTGAAGTTTTCCAGACCTGCAAGATTCAAGAGGGACACTGAGAAGACAATGCCCAGAAATCTCAACATTTGCTTGGATGATTTTACCAATATGCATCGATGTCAACAATAAGTTAAAAATGTCTTAGTTGGCAATTTGGAGAAGAAACTGATGTCATCTCATGAGATTTGTTCATGACTGCTTCCTAAATATGAGGCCTGAATTAGTAAATACATAATTAGATTAGGAAAAGTATGATTTTGGGCCAGTCCCTCTCTCTCGTTGTGGGGAAAATTGCAGGAGGAAGGAGTATTATGTATGTTCACCACCATGAGTTATTTTTGAAAATAATAAAGGTGATAGATAGATAGATAGATAGATAGATAGATAGATAGATAGATAGATAGATAGATAGATAGATAGATAGATAGATAGATAGATAGATAGATAGATAGATGGATGGATGGATGGATGGATGGATGGATGGATGGATGGATGGATGGATGGATGGATGGATGGACGGACGGACGGACGGACGGACGGATGAATGGATAGATAGATAATAGATGAGATAGATGATAGATAGATAGATAGATAGATAGATAGATAGATAGATAGATAGATAGATAGATAGATCGATAGAGTGCTTTTTTTCTTAAAAAAAAAGGTGCTGGAACTCACACACTTCATACAACCCGCTTTGCCTACCCTACAAGTTTCTATCCAAAAAAGGTGCCGGAACTCCATTCTGGGCGTTCTATGAGAAAAAAAGCCCTGGATAGATAGATAGATAGATAGACAGACAGACAGACAGACAGACAGACAGACAGACAGACAGACAGACAGACAGACAGACAGACAGACAGACAGACAGACAGACAGACAGACAGACAGACAATCTAGGCAAAAACATTTCAGTTATTTGAAATGGACAGCAGTTTGAATTCCTTCTTATTTCCAGGGCAATTCTGAACAATATTGGTATATAAGTAGTCCTTACCACACAATTGGGACCAGAATATCCATTGTTAAGCTACATGGTTTTTAAGTGAGTCATACCTGATTTTACCACAAATCACTACAGTTATTAAGTCAATCATGCTGCCATTACAAATGGCAATCCCTTGACCCTGGGGCACGGTAATCATCATAAATAAATGCCAGTTGGTCCGCAAAGATCTTCTCTTTTTGTTCCATTTCCCACTAGCCTTTTCTGCCTCTTTTTGATACCTCCTTCCTGAGCAAAAGGCCGGTGGGAGAATCATGCAACTTACTGTTACTGGAGTTAAAATGTTCCCCCTTGATCACTACCATCTGCGGTGGGACTGTAAGAGAAAAACAAATCCTCCTGTTCAGAAATCCTTTCCAATTGAGATTTGGACACAGTCAGATCCCCAATTACATATGTCGATTTCCTGGAGCTTGTATCCCAACCTCTTTTCTTCAACACTCTCCCTTTTTGATTATAAGATGCAAAGAACTGGCCGCCATTTTGATATTATAATGTCCACATCCGTGTTTCTCAGCCTTAGCAATTTTAAGATGTGATGGCATGCTGACTGGGGAATTCTGGGGGTTGAAGTCCACACGTCTTAAAGTTGCGAAGGCTGGGGAACCTTGCTCTAGGACAGGGATAGGCAACCTTGGCTCTTTTATGACTTGTGGACTTCAACTCCCAGAATTCCTGAGCCAGCATGGCTCAGCTTGGAAACCTCTCCTTTCCCCTCAGCGTAGCTGGCTCAGGAATTCTGGGAGTTGAAGTCCACAAGCCATGAAGGGGCCATAGTTCCCCCATGCTGGCTCAGGAATTCTGGGAGTTGAAGCCCACGAGTCATAAAGCAGCCTAGGCCTAGGGCGGGGGTAAGGCAACCTTGGCTCTTTTATGACTCGTGGACTTCAACTCCCAGAATTTATTTATTTATTTATTATTTAGATTTATATCCCGCCCTTCTCCTCGTAGGACTCAGGGCGGCTGACAATCAATTAAAATACATAGATAACAATACAAGTTTAAAATTAATTAAAAGAAATATTAAAGATTGTCCAATTTAAAATATTGATTAAAACCCCTCTAAAAATTACCCTAGGCCAGTCCTGCAAGCTGGAA
>NW_015388301.1:176912-259113 GCF_001527695.2 Protobothrops mucrosquamatus
CTCTCATTTGCGTAGTTGACCCTGCAGGTGAGATTCCGCTGGTGGTCTGCAACTGAAGGTAAGAAATTCAGCACAGTGCTGTAAATCTGGATCCCGTTCAGCTGCAGATGAGGGTTGATAGGTTTGGGAAAGCCGCTCCAGGTGAACTTTGGAGGCATCCGACTACAGCTTGCGAAGGTTGCACAGGTGATGTTTGTATGATCTCCTGCCCGCACTTTCCCCAATATCTGTATTTCTGGTGGTTGTTTTTCTAAGAAGAGAAGAGAGGAATCAGAAGAAAGTTACTCCAAGACTACATACATTCTTACCTATCCACTGGGCTTGATCTTCAGGCTCCTTCCCAAATGCCTCTCAAGTGAGATGGACCCCACTGAGATTTTATTCTCTCTTGGAGTACGAGATTTTATGCAACCAGGAATGACCGCAGAACTTCTATATTTCTATATTTCAAGCATCTTCTCATCCAAGAAGCATCTGAAGAAGCTTCTCGGAGGAGAAGCGAAACATGAAACTCCAATTGCTTTTTAGAAAAGCACCTTTGGGGCATGCATGAATCCATGTCTGTCAGCATCTCATGAATCCCCTATGAAGCCCTCTTCAAATTTTGAGAACTTTGGTGTGTCCACCTACAAGGGCAAAGTTACAGGTCCAGCAGGCCAGGAAATGCAAAACGAGGGCAGGAAACACATCACAAAAGATTCTTCAGGAGGATCTTCAATGGTGAGCTGTTGATCAAAAGTCTTAGTGCTTCTTTCCCTCTTTTGCTGATTTTTACCTTCATGCTAAGACCCACTTGCTTTTGACCATGGTTTATTAGAAAATCCACAACTGGCTTTTCATACATGGCAACTCTATACCTCACAGTTTATAAATTACATCAAGTGGGTTTATCCCACTAGCATAAATAAAAGAAACCAAAATCTGGCTTATATCCCATGGGGGTGGGGGCATCTATCTCTATTACTAAGGAAACATTCATGCTATCCTGAAACATTTCACTACCCCTCGATGCTTCTGTGGCTCTGTGTGGATCATATTGCTTGAAACCTTTTCTCTGGGTTTGTGTCTATGTGTGAAAGAGAGAGAAAGAGAGACGAAGTGAAATTCCTTCATCTGGTAGTGGCTTTATTCCTGCATGTTATGGTTATTATCTGCAGCCCCAACCCAACCCTATTTATTTATGCATTAACCAAATGTATATGGCCAGAGAGTAACTCTGAACAGCACACAACAGTCCAAGAAACCAATCAATGTATAAAACAATTATTATCTAATCCCATTGTATAATGATTTTAAAAGCATTATCAAAGCAGAGCTAAAACAAGAACAGAAAACGACAGAGGGAGGGGTGTTAATAATAACATTTTACAATGGCTGGTGAAAACTGGAGCTTCTGACAAAGGCCAAACAATTTTCCAGGTACTCACCTGTCACGTTCAGGGATGGATTAGCGTAGCTGTAAAAGCTAAACCATGCGTTAGGGTTTTTTTCCATCCTGAAATAGTACTTCCCTGCATCAGATTTTTGGGCGTTCAAGATGAGGAGAGAACAGTTTCCTGCAGTCACATCCCCAGTGAGTTGAAAGTGATGTTGAGGCGACCTTTGATAAGAATTGGCCACTTGGATAACATTCTTATTGTCTGTTCCTTTCCTCCAATATCCATACAATGTTTCACTGGGAGTAGCATGAATTTTATTGTAAGTGAAATTGCAGGGAATAATGGTACAGAGTCCTTCCTCTACCAATACATGATCAGGAGCTTTCAGGTCATACCCTTCCACTTTGTCAGGTATCACACCTGCAAAGAGTGGAAAACAAGACACTCAGCTACACCGTAACAGACATCCCGTCCCATTTCCATCATTGGAAAGGAGAACTTATCCAGGGCTGCCATCAAGAGCCAGCCTCTTACCTTCCCACCAGCTCTTACCTTTCCAAAGCAACGATGTTGAAATTAGCCCAAGGAAGAAGGCCTCAAAGGGGCCACCCATTTTCTCATCCCTGAAACTTCAGCCTCTTTGGAAGATTGTGGTCAACAACAGGATCCCAAGAGGCCTAAGGAGGTAAACCTGGGTTCAGAAACTGTGAGAATGAGCTTTTTCCTTGGGAGAATATTGAAGCCAGGGCAGTATCAGAGGATGGATACTCAAAACAACTGTTTCTTCTCCTCTTGGAGAAGTGTTCAACTTACAACCGTTTGTTTAGTGACCGTTCAAAGTTACAACAGTAATGGGAAAAAAAGTGATTTACAATCCAGTCCTTGCGCTTAAGACTGTTGCAGTATCCCTAGGGTCACTGCAAGGTGGCGCAGTGGTTAGAATGCAGCATTGCAGGCAAACTCTGCCCACTGCCAGGAGTTCGATCTTGACCCGCTCAAAGTTGACTCAGACTTCCATCTTGCCCAGGTCGGTAAAATGAAGACCCAGATTGTTGGGGACAATAGCATGACTCTGTAACCCGCTTAGAGAAGGCTGTAAAGCCCTGTGAAGCGGTATATAAGTCTAAGTGCTATTGCTATTGCAGGCTGACTCTGCCTACTGGCTGGAGTTCGATCCTGACCTGCTCAAGGTTGATTCAGCCTTCCATCCTTCCAAGGTCAGTAAGATGAGGACCCAGATTGTTGGGGGCAAATAGGCTGACTCTGTAAACCGCTTAGAGAGGGCTGTAAAAGCACTATGAAGCAGTATATAAGTCTACGTGCTATTGCCATCAATATTCAGGCACTTGGTAACCAGCATGTCCCAGGGTCATGTGATCACCATTTGCAACCTTTCGAAGCCAGTCCATTTCACGACCATGTGGTTCCCTTAACAACTGCAATGATTCGTGGTAAAATGGTTATTAAATCAGTCAAGACTCAGTTAACAAAACCCTTACTTAGCAACAGAAATTCTGATCCCAATTGTGGTTGTAAGTCAAGCACTACATGTAATTTTCCTTGAGGTTGGAGGAATATGACATTTAAGCCACTCGGCCTGGGCACAGATTAGGCTAAAAGTCTTTGTAGTTTTTGTTTATGTTAATTTTTTTTCAAATAAAGTAAATCAGAACACATGCCATCTGCAGTGCAGAGAGACAGTCTGGATCATTCTGAAATGGTAGAATACTTTTGAACAGGAAAAGCTCTTAATATCTGGACTGGCCACCAAAATGCCAGCATTAAGGAATCTGAAGGTTGCTTGGGATCAAATGATCTTGCCTTAGCATTGTAAGATATTTTTTAAAGGGTCCGAGTAGGTTTCTATGAAATTTGCGATCAAATCGGAAGTTTATTCCGTTGCATGATTTTCACACTGCCATTTGTTATGTTTATTATTTGGGCCACCTTCCCACCTTCAACCTATTCCTTCTGCAAATCAGAGAGCTGATTTAAGGGTGCCAAATTAAACAAATCATCCCAGAGAGTCTTCTTGCATAAGGACTTTTGGAAAAGTGGAACTAATATCATACGTAAAACTTTACCCTGTTTTTAATATCCAGACTGTGGGTTCTATTTTTACGTAACCAAAATGGGCACTTCTGGTCACAAGAGGAAAGGAATGTGACTTTAAGGGGAGTTCCACAGTTGTTTCAGACAGAGTGTGCACAAGGTGAGCGAAAGGGTGAAAGGATGGATAGTCAACGGGACAGAATAGATTTCTCAACAGTGACTGTCCAATATTAGACTTTTTCTCCAATCCCACCAGTTTAAATCTGAGACGATTCCATTCTTCTCTCCCTCTTGTCCTCTTTGTGTAATAGGAACTGTTGCTAAAATACACCCAGAATACATCTCAGGTGCTGGGACTGCGTTTGTTCTAGTGTTGTAATTGGGTATATATCCCAAACTTTTGCTCCATACAAAAGCATAGGAGTAACCTTAGCTTTATATACTCTGATTAATGGAACGAGGGACCCTGGATAACTATGATCCTTTAATTTAAGCAGTAGATTCAAATGAGCCTTTGCTCTAAGTGTGCTCCGTTGATGATGGCAAGCCCAAGATCCAGTCTTGGAAAACGTTATGCCTAAGTATACAAAGGTGTTAACCTGTTCAATTGGTTTGCCATCTGATTGCCATCTATGTCTCTCATGATGTTTTCCAAACACCATGATTTTTGATTTAGATTTACTGATTGTTAGGGAGTTGTCCTGGTAATAGGACTTAAACTTTCTTAATAGCCCAAGCAATCCTACTTGTGAATATGCTATTTCAACTTTCTAACAAGCAAAATCAATGGGGGAAGCCAGATTCACTTAACAACCGTGTTACTAACTTACCAACTTAACCACTGTGGCAAGAAAGGTCATAAAATGGAGCAAAACCCACTTAACAAATGTCTCAGTTAACAACAGAAATGTTGGACTCAGTTGTGGTTGTAAGTCAAGGGACTATCCATAAGTTAGTCTGTCTTGTAAGTAGTAAAATGATTATTGTAATTAGAAGTTTTCTCCTTCATAAGTTTGTCTAATCCCCTTTTAAAACTGCCCTTTTGTGAAGGCTGAATTATGGACCTCAGAACATGCATCCCCCAAGATTCTTTACCTTTAGGGCAGCTGGGATTTGTAGTTCACCAACCTTGCAGCACAGAATCCCAAAGTCTTAGTGCATACTTTGTGAAAGTCTGCTTGCTTTGGTCTCCTGGAATTGCCCACCACTCAGTTTCACTTCTCTCTAATCCACATGGTAAATGTTATGAGCCTTTTCCATATATCATATCATTCAGCTGCTTCTATTCAGACCTAGAAGCCTAGAATTTCCCAACACTACCATGTTGCAAACTGTTCGCAGATGTTTTGGTGTCATGACCATCAAACTTCCTGAAAATAGTTTCAAGAAGAAGGAAGAGGAAGAGGAGGAAGAGGACATCATCACTGGAGATCATTATAATATACCACAAATAAAGATCCGTCAAATTATCTTTTCACCTTCCTTTAAACATGCTTAAACTAGCAAGCATAAGATGTATCCCAATCTTATGCTTGCTATATTTCATCTCTCTCTAGGGCTGTAATTCTAAATATAATCCCTGGACCACAGAATGGAGAATTGTTCAAGGTTGACTTGTACTGCAATGAGTTATGGTTTGGCAACATCTAAGAGTAACCCTACCAGCACACTAGCTGCTATTCTCAATATACCTATTCAGATGAAAAACCCATTGTCTTTGGCTTGTTTACTGATAAATGTATCTTGGATGCAAGCCAATCCCCAGTGAATGTAGAGACATGTACTCTGAAGTCACTTACTGTAAGAAAAACTTAACTGGTAATTAAGTTCCTTAAGAAGTTAGAAATTGTGTGTCTGCTTAGTGGAGGAATTTCCCTTATATATGCCCAGATTTCATAAGAGGCTTGAAGATTTCTTTAAAGTCATAAGTCTTGCCTTCCTTGTTGCAAATTGCATAGTTATATGTTATAAACATTTTATATACAAGCATTCTAAATATATAATATGTTATAAACATTTTATATACAAGCATTCTAAATATATAATTTACAATATGCCAATCTTCTAACCGTACATGATGGGTGTGGATAGAAAATAAAGCATGCATATATGTGAAAGGAGGGCACAGGAGATGTCTTTTTAAAAGAAAAATGAAAAAGGGGTATTTCTAGATTTGAAAATTTCAGGGTCTTGTAAGCAATGGAAGAGTAAGAAGCTCTGGAGGATTCTGAAAAATATTATCAGGCACACATTCATGGGTTAAAGCAGACACAAAAGTGCAAATTTTAGGCAGGATTTATCATCACTTTTACTTCTTCCAAAGAGCCCAGGGATTACCACTTTAGGAAGTACTTAAATAAATGACCCAAAGCAGACATCAGAGGAGTGAAAAGACTCTAATTCCAGCTGGAAAAGAAACAGTATTTCAAAACGCTCTTTCATCCTTGACACTTTGAGATGCTCACTTGATTGAATTATCCTTTCTGAAATTATTCCTGCTGGATTAAAAAGGAGGGTGCCTATAACCATTCCCAGATTATATAACATGAGATGGCACATGGTTTTGCCATTCTGATAATACATACAAACTCCCTTTTTATGACCCAGTAATCCCCAGTAGAGTCAGGGCAACTGAATGGAGATGAGCATTTACTGGCTAGATGCCCTTCCTAACACCCCGCGGAGTTCACAGTAGATATGTTTTTTCTTGGCGCCCTAGGAGAGAACATCTGCCACTACCTAGGACTGAACTCTCAGCCTTCTGAGTGGGAGGCAAGCGTCTTCACCACTAGGCCATAAACATATATGCATGTATATACACATGTTGAAAGAAAATCTTCATCGGGGTCCAGTCCAAGCTGGGAATAATCAAAATGGAGACTGCTTTAGAAAGAAGGTTGTGGTTTATTGAAGAGCAGAGCCTGACAGAAAGATGGCTCTGGGAAAGTTGACCACATGTAGCAGGGAGTGGTGGGCTTTTATGCCTCCTTTGGTCTTTGTATTTGGAGTTCTTCCTGTCTGAGGCTTTGTATTTCCTGTGTCATGTACTTTGACCTGAGTCTGAGTGTGTCCTTTTGGTATTGGTGGGTTAATCCTATTATGTTTCCTGTCCTTAGAATTTGGGTAGGGGTATGTAGATTTTAGGGTTCTTTGTCTTCCTAATTTCATTAGCTTCTAGCTTCCTGGCTCGAACTTTCCTGAATGGATTATTACTTCTGCATTTCTAAAAACTGGTTTCTGCCTGGGAGAGAGGGGTTGGGGCTGGTTTCTGGGGCTGTTTTCTGTCTTTTTTAAGATTTTCTCCATTATTCCTTTGGGGAAACATATTCTGCCTTTTTTAATATTCCCCAAAATATTTGTTTCTCTGGATTCTTCCCCCCCCCCACATACCCCTATATGTATACATATATACATTATCTTGAGTTTGGTGCACCCTGTCGGCCCAAATATGGGAGAAAGGATCTGCCTAACATGCAGACAGCCCAGATTCGAATCTCAGAAGGGTATGTCTGGTTGAAAAGAACTAAAAAGTTCGAAATGGCTATTCCAGTTCTCCCTTAATTCTTTGTTAGCAATCCAAATTTTGAAAAACACATATATACATACATATATCTAATTATCAGAATGGCAAATCCATGTGCCATCTCACATTATATAATCTGGGAATGGTTGCTGCTTATGCTGTATCCTTCTTACAGTTCAGTAAATTAGGGAGCCCTCTACCTGAATATTAAATTCTTGCTCTAGTCTTAATAAATGCATTAGCTTTTCTTTTTTTTTTCCCTTATGTAATGATTCCTGCTTTTCCCCACCAAGGTCATCTTCCCTATCTCTACATCCATCAAGGTAACATGCATAATATTCAATGGCAGCCCAGTTATTCTGGATCATGAAGCAGAAAATCTTTTAGAGTAAGAATGCACAAGAATGCCAAATTAAAAAGCAAGTTGTTGCTCTTCCATGTCTCTAAAAAATTGTACTCTGAAGCAACTCCCGCTCAGTGGTTGAACCAGCTCTGCAGAAGCTTCGGGTAGCAAAAACCACCTTTTAAAATATTTCTTCCACCGAGGAGACAAAAGAAAAAATAGCGACCGATGTGAATAAAGCTCAAATTAAACACTTTAAGGCTCTTTTTGATCTGACTAAGAGCCCTTTGAAGTCAACTAGGCTCTTAAAAGCCCCATTGAGTGAAAAGTAGGATAGTCTCACCTCTTGGTGCAGGAGAGCTGTCTTTCTCCGGGACTTCAGAGAGCCTCTGTGCTCCTGTGGTTTATTCTCTGCTATTGTCTGAACGGTGCAGGAAAAGGTCTTTGGATGGAAATCTGTCCTCGCCAAAAGCAGAAGTGGTTATAGTTCTTGTGGGTCAATTGCAACATCATAGCTCAACGGATTAAAAAAGTGATGGGGTTTCATTGGGTGACATAGGAGACTATCCTTGTTGTGGGTAATAAGAATGCGCCCTCCGTGCATATCAGATCACACTGATGTTTTGTTTTGTTTTGTTTTAGAAGTTCTCTAGAGTCAGGTTTCGGGTTGTAGACAGTTTATTGCAATACTTCCCCTTCAAAAAAATAACACAAAAACTTTGTAGAACAATGGCAACAAAATGCCAGCCCCGAGATATGTACCTCCATCAGACATGTTAAGATGATTTTGATTCAACAAGCTGAAGTTGGGTCGACAATGATCTCATACTTTCATACGACTTGCATGTACTGTACATATGGGCATAAAATAAATTTGGACTAAGACACTTTGATGAGTTCTCCAAAGTGTAAGTGTTTTGTGCTCAGGGAAGCATAAAGAAGAAGTCTCAAAAAAGCCCAGTGTTTGGACCACACCTTTCTTCTACAATCCAGAAGCACCTTGTTTCAGCNCCTTCCTTCCTGTGGTGGGATTCAGCCGGTTCGCACCAGCTCAGGAGAACCGGTAGCTAATTTTTTGTTGCCCAGATCCAGAACAGACTTCTGGAAGCAGCATCCACACAGAGAACCAGTTGTTCACATATTTGAATCCCACCACTGGTTTTGCCCCATTTTACGACCTTTCTCACCACAGTTGTTATGTAAATAACTGCAGCTGTTAAGTTAGTAACACTGTTGTTAAGTGAGTCTGTCTTCCCTATTGACTCTGCTCGTCAGAAGTTTATAAAAGGGGATCACAGGACCCTGGGACACTGCAACCGTCATCAATATCGCCAAGCCTCTGATTTTTGATCACGTGATCATGGGGATGCAGCAATAGTCATCAGTGTGAAAAACGGTCAAAAGATACTTTTTTCAGTGCCGTTGTACCTTTGAACGGTCACTAAATGAACTGTTGTAAGTCGAGGATGACCTGTATAGGGCCACAAATCAGCTGTATTCATCCAAAATGAATTCTTTGCCTTCACTTCATCATCATAAGATAAGATAACCTTTATTGTCATTTTTTTACTGTGGGCACAACGGCACACATCAAAAATGAAATTTAGTTCCCCGATTTCAAAGTGAAACACATACATGACACACACCTAAACATACTATGTACAACATATGTATAGACCCACACCCCTACATATACGTAGCAAATAAATATTAAATACTGTCCATCTTGAATATATAACGGAAGGAGGAAGCTTGAGAGTTCACAAGGTTAATGCTGTATGGAATGAAACTATGGCTGAATCTGGATGTTCTGCTACGGATACTACGAAGCCCCCTCCTCCCAGAAGGTAACAAGGAAAACAGGTCGTGAAGAGGATGTGTAGTATCCCAAATAATCTTATGGACCCTGCTCAAGCAACACTTCCTGGATGGGAGGGAGAGAACTGCCAATGATCTTTTTGGCTATTCTCACCACTCTCTGCACCGCCTTCCTGTCTGAAGCAGTGATGCTTCCAAACCAGACTGTGATGCAGTATGAAAGGATGCTCTCGATCGTCCCCCTGTAGAAAATAGTCAGGAAAGGGGAAGGAAGATGTGCTTTTCTCATGCGACGCAGAAAATGCAGGCGCTGTGCCCACTTCACCAGTTTCTCACAAGCCAGCCTACTCGTTAGCTGCACATCCAGGAATGTGATGCTGGTAACCATCTTCACAGGTGAATCATTAAT
Organism: Protobothrops mucrosquamatus; assembly: GCF_001527695.2. NCBI lineage: Eukaryota > Metazoa > Chordata > Lepidosauria > Squamata > Viperidae > Protobothrops > Protobothrops mucrosquamatus. The sequence goes on from NW_015388301.1 coordinate 186,437, forward strand.
GCACAGAGAAGTGTGGCTGTGCCTGCCTTTTCTGAAATCGACAATGATCTCATACTTTCATACGACTTGCATGTACTGTACATATGGGCATAAAATAAATTTGGACTAAGACACTTTGATGAGTTCTCCAAAGTGTAAGTGTTTTGTGCTCAGGGAAGCATAAAGAAGAAGTCTCAAAAAAGCCCAGTGTTTGGACCACACCTTTCTTCTACAATCCAGAAGCACCTTGTTTCAGCTGTTGGCTGAAGATACTGAAGACCCAGTGTGAAAGAATGTAAACCAGCTCCTTAATTCAGCTTTTTTGACCTGGAAATGACTGGATTTGTTCCAGCATGAGACTGCAAAAGATTACCCTGTTGAAAGCATTTTTCATCATCATCCGTGTCACAAGAGGAACCTTATGCCAACTGACTAATATTTTTTAAAAAGTTTCCTGCTAGGACTGAGAATGCTGGCTGTATAAGCTTGGTCATTGTTCGTTAAGTCATACTCATGTTTTGAAGTGAGGAGATGATTGACACGGAAACTCCAAAGGTATTTTGGAATGGAATCAAAGCTCTTTATCAACGTTGACTCTACACTCAATGTTGACTCTGCCCTCTTAGGAGACTGGAGGCTAAAACATATAAAGAACGATTGCTGGAATTTGGGTGCGCCTAGTTTAATGAAAAGAAGGACTAGGGGGTGACATGATAGCAGTGTTCCAGTATCTCAGGGGCTGCCACAAAGAAGAGGAAGTCAAGCTATTCTCCAAAGCACCTGAAGGCAGAACAAGAAGCAACAGGTGGAAACTAACCAAAGAGAGAAGCAACCTAGAACTAAAGAGAAATTTCCTGTTAGAACAATTCATCAGTGGAACAGAGGTTGTGGGTGATCCAACACTGGAGGTTTTTAAGAAGAGATTGGACAACCATTTATCTGGAATGGTATAGGGTTTTCTGCCTCAGCAGGGGGTTGGACTAGAAGACCTCCAAGGTCCCTTCCAACTCTGTTATTCTATTATTCTTCTACCCCAGAACATGGCACTTCCAAAAAGATGGTCCCAGAGTTATCCATCAAAATGTGTGATCTTTTCCTCCACTGCTAGATAGATAAAGCAGAAAGACAAAATGGGAGATCACAATTGTGAGCGAAAGAATATGTTTCATTACACTTTGTAAAATATCCTGAATTAGGGAAGACAATGGACAAGATTTATCTCTTGTGTGTTTTCCATGATCTTCTAACTGGATTGAATTTACAACCATTCATATAGTGACTGTTGGAAGTTACAATGGTGCTGAAAAAAAAGTTATTTGCAACCTGTCCTCACACTTATGACCATACTAGAATCTCCATAGTCACACGATGGAAATTTGGGAACTTGGCAAATGGCATATATTTATGATGGTTGAAGTATCCTAGGATCATATGATCTCCATTTGCAACTTTCTCAGCCAGCTTCCAACAAGGAAAGTCAATAGGGAAAGTCACAAATGGAAGATTTTCCACACACACAAAAAAAGGTCCTTCGTTCATTGCATCATCTTTAGAATCCATTTTGCTCAAGGGCAAAAAATTAGTGGCAGCGGGAACTTCCAACTTCTTGATGGTTTAAATATAGCTGACCGCCCTCCAGGGACTGACAGAAGGACTGGACCATTCAGCCTCTGGAGGAGGGGGGTCTATGCCAACTCACCATGGGGCAACTTACTGTGGGACAAGCGAAGGAAAAGATCACACATTTTGATGGATAACTCTGGGACCATCTTTTTGGAAGCGTCATGTTCTGGGGTAGAAGAATAATAGAATAACAGACTTTTATTATTTGTGACCACGTTTTTGTCCAAATGGTTGTCACGCTTGTATTTCTGGGTGGACTTTCTTTATTATTATTGGCCACCGTTCCACTGGAAATTCATTTAACTTTTGTATTTGTTGAATAGTCCTGCGGCAAGTTCTCCCAAAGGGAGATGGCCGTGGCATTTTCTGTGACAACTTGTCCATGGCCAAGTTGGTCAGGGTGAGTGGTCCCATTCCACTGGAGGGCTAGGGTGTGACCAGTCAACTTGATCTCCAGTGGCCGAAGGAGGGGGCCAGTCTACTGAAGCTTCGGTTAACAGCACAGCGGTGCAGCAGCACTGAAGTGACCATGAATTTGCCAAATTTTAATCCTACAGGAGTCCTGGGTCCTGGATTTGGGACCCCTTCTGTAAGTTACGCCATTTGAGGTACCTTGATTCCAAAAACGTTGTTCTGCGATGCACCATTTCACCCAGTTGAAATATGTAGACAGAGAGACAGAGACCAATGTTTTAGTAGTATGTATGTGTGTGTGTGCGAATTATTGCAGTTTTAATCAAGTAGCCTTATCCTCATTACATGTGGCATTTCTTAAGAATGATCGATTAATTATGTATCAAGTCAGTGTCAGTTCTTAGCAACCCTACAGATAAACTTTCTCCAGGATGGACTTTGGGTAGCCCCATTGCCACTATAACTGAGTCCACCACCACCCCTTGTTGCTTTTCACCCTCTCCTTCTCTTTCCCTCCCCTTTTCCCAGCAATGCAGCCTTCTTCGGAGAGCTGGGTCTCCTTATAATGTGTCTGAAATAAATAATTTGAGCCCGATTACTTGTGCCTTGCATGATGACTCTGAGCTGATTTGTTTGATGCTTTATTTCTTGGCTATCCACGGTATCTTCAGGAGTCCAGCACCAAAGTTCAAAAACGTCAATCCTCTTTCTCTCCTGCTTCCTCAAAAGCCGACGCTCACTTCCAAGGACTTTTATTTTATTTGGACTGTTGAATATTCCACATTGTCATTTCTTAAGACTGGAACGCCTTTATTTTTCGGCTTGAACTCTAGGGCAGCATACTGCAATTCATCTGGGTCTATTCTCCTTGGGCTTGGAACAGTGGGCTTATCGACCGGGGATAATCTCAGACCCTGAAAGAAAGGAACAATGTTGTTGGAAAAAGGGGGGAAAAGCCCTCATTTTCCCCCCTTGTTCTCACCTTATTTTCTAAGTGATTGTTGGACACAAACAACCAAGAGATAGGAGAGAAATTTGCGAGTTACTAGCTTATCTTATAAGTACCAGCTCAGTCCAGGCTGCAAAACGAGATGCAGAATGTTCAAAGACACTCAGCCTTAATGAACTTATTAATGAACAAGGGCTTAAATTTTTCACTAATCCCTGCATTAAAAGTATGTTTAGATATCTGATTTTACATATACTAACTGCGGCAAGAATTGCATTCGCGCAATATTGGAAGGAACGCAATGTACCACCAGAGGGGTTGATTATTCAGAAAATTTATGAATGTGCTGAGATGGACAAACTCACCTTAGGATGAAAAGAAAAAGATGATTCGGAATTTTACGCGGTTTGGGAAAATTGGTATATTTGGATAAACAACAGAAACAAAAATTGGAAATATACATAAGGTTATTGTGCAAATTAGGTTATTGTGGGTTAGATTGAATGTACATAGTTATATATTATATAGCAGGGCTTTTCAACCAGTGGTACAGGTACCACCTGTGGTACCTTGGCACTTGGCAGGTGGTATGCGACCATCTTAGAAAAGTGGTAGTGGGGGAGGGGAATGAGCTGAACCGGTGGCAGCACCGCACAAGCCTGAGCGAGAGACGGCTGGAGCTGCAGGGCTGTCAGGGCTCAGCGGAAGCGCCAGGATCAGCGCCAGGCTCCAGCTGGAGCTTGGCACTGATCCTGGTGCTTCTGCTGAGCCCAGAAGAAGCACCAATCAGCTGGAATGTTGCAGCATCTCCAGGGTCTTGTGATTTACATTCAGATGCTTGGCAACTGATTCATATTTATGACAGTCACAGTGTCCCAGGGTCATGTGAAGTGACCAAAACCTGCTGCAACCACCCAGCAGATGGGGGGAATAAAAACCAACCCCCCCACCCCACCCCTGTTGCCAATCCTCAACATAAATGCTCACAACAATGAAAACCTCAGACAGGAGGAAGAGCGCAGCCAGGTGCGCAAGCAGGTGTCTTGCTCGACTGTGGCTTGGGGGGCACTTTTTTCAGTGCCATTGTAACTTCGAACAGTCACTAGGTGAACTGTTATAAGTCGAGGACTACCTGCATTTTATCACTTTTTTCGTTTTTTTGTCATCAAGTTTTTGACACCTTGCTAGGCGACTGGTGGTACTCGGATGTTGCCATATCCTAAAAGTGGTACAATGGGTGAAAAGGTTGAAAAGCCCTGTTATATAGAATGTAGATCCATAGTATATAAAATGGCATAGTCTGCTGAATATGTACTGTATAAAGGAAAATGTTAATAAAAATAAAAATTAAAAAAAAAGAAAAAAAAAGAAGTGTTGTGTGATTCAGGAAGGGTGTGAAGCCATGCTCAGCATTGCTTGACAGGCGCTGCATGGGTCAGGGAGGGTGTGGTAGAAGTGGCAGGCAGATCAAGGAGGATGGAGGGGGTGTGCAGGGGTACGGTGGGATATGTGTGAATGCATGAGAGGTGCCACATAGATCAGGGAGGGGTGCAGAGGTGCACAAAAGGTGCTGCAGGAGTCAGTAGTGCACAAGAGGTGCTATGTAATTGAGGAGGGTGTGTGGCCATGCACGAGAAGAGGCACTCTTCACTTGGGGAGAGTGTGTGGGGTACACAAGTGGCTGGTGTATCATGAGCTCAGAGGGGCTGAGGAGGGTGTGTGAGTGGGAGACACTTACCTCAGCGAAATGTGGCCTTTCCTACTGGCTTCCCCATTGACTTTCTGGGGAAGCCAGCAGAGAAAGTTGCAAATGGGGTTCACATAATCTCAGGGTGTTTGGCAACGAGTCATAAGTGCCAACAGGTTGCCAAGCACCCAGGATCATGTTCACATGATCACAGAGGTGCTGAGACAAGCCATACTTCAGATGACCAGTTGTAACTATCATTTGTTCAGCAGTGCTGTAACTTCAAACAGTCGCTGAGCAAACAGCTGTAATTCGAGGACTACCTGTATTCTTATTCTCCCTTCCTGAGATTGGCTTGATGGCAGAATATTGAAGATGACAGTGGGGGGGGGGGGAAAAACTGCACTCGACTCATTGACACACAGAAGCGTTAATGCCTCAGTTTCCTCAAGATTGGTCAACATTTGGGGTCCCAGTGGATAAGAAACATGCCCCAAAGAGGTTAGAACTGAAAAGAAGTAGATTTTTTAAAAAAAGAAATAGATTTCTTTTTCTTTTAATTAGATCAGTGATGGCGAACCTTTTAGAGACCGAGTGCCCAAAAACTGGCCCCGGCCCTGCTCCACCCCTGCCCCACCCCCACTCCGCTTCCACCCCACCTGCCCACAGGGCCACTCACCGCCTCCAGGGCCCACCGCAGATCACCCGGGCAGCCCAGCAGTGCCATGGCGGCCACGCCCTCTGCCCACATGATGGGGCATGAGGGCAGAGTTTTGTCTACGCTGCCTGGCTGCCATGTCCTTTGTTGCGCTGCTCCACGTGGGCCATGCTCGGGGGCGACTCTCCTCCAGGGGGGCTGCTGGTGAGGAGGGAGTCGTGGGGGGGAGGCGAGGCTGGGGCAACAGCACGTGTGCCCACAGAGAGGGCTTTGAGTGCCGCCTCCGGCACCCGTGCCATAGCTTCGCCACCATTGAATTAGATCATTCCAAGCCTGAAGGAATTTACAAAAATTGTTTACATTTTTTTAAAATACCAGGAATCTATCTGATTTCAGAAAAAGCTTGATGGCTTCTAAAAGATTACTGGGGACAGGCTTGCTGATCTCTGCTTTAGTTATCTGGGTCCTCTTTTCTAATACATTGGCTTTTTAATGTATCTTTTCACAAGGTTCTTTTCGCCAATAGAAAGGTTCCTTACAAATGCAATAAAGCTCATAAACTCTTCTGGCAAGCTACATTTAAGGAAGGATTACAGCTTGACCAAAAAACAGGCCACGTTGGCTTTTGATGAAAGGATTACAACAACAATGTTTTGTTAGCTTTGGAAAACCCCTGACTTAGGATCTCTTAGGGCAGCAAGAACTGGTTTTGTACGAACGGAAGAGTAAAACCAGCCACAGAAATGAAAGGTGCTTTTGTTAGGTTTGAATTTGACAAGATTGCTTGAGCAATCATTTTGCACTCCTAGGATGGATCAGTAATTTGGAACAAAATGCCAGAAGATGGTGATGAAATTCAGTTTCATAAAGACCTTGATTCAACCAGCCTGCCTTCCCTTGAGGACCTGTAAACTGCACCGGTCAGAAAGAAGGCTGAGAAAATAGTTAAAAGTTAATGTCCAAGATGTGTGAATAGTCTGTATATTCACATCTTGGACATAAACTTTCAACTCCTTTCCCTCAGGAAGGTGCTACAGAGCAGGGCTTTTCAACCTTTTCACCCATTGTACTACTTTTAGGATATGGCAACATCCGAGTACCACCAGTCACCTAGCAAGGTGTCAAAAACTTGATGACAAAAAAAGGAAAAAAGTGATAAAATACAGGTAGTCTTCGACTTATAACAGTTCACTTAGTGACTGTTCGAAGTTACAATGACACTGAAAAAAGTGCCCCCCAAGCCACAGTCGAGCAAGACACCTGCTTGCCCACCCGGCTGCGCTCTTCCTCCTGTCTGAGGTTTTCATTGTTGTGAGCATTTCTGTTGAGGATTGGCAGCGGGGGTGGGGTGGGGGGTTGGTTTTTATTCCCCCCATCTGCTGGGTGGTTGCAGCAGGTTTTGGTCACTTCACATGACCCTGGGACACTGTGACTGTCATAAATATGAATCAGTTGCCAAGCATCTGAATGTAAATCACAAGACCCTGGAGATGCTGCAACATTCCAGCTGATCGGTGCTTCTTCTGGGCTCAGCAGAAGCACCAGGATCAGCACCGAGCTCCAGCTGGAGCCTGGCGCTGATCCTGGCGCTTCCACTGAGCCCTGACAGCCCTGCAGCTCCAGCCATCTCTCCCTCAGGCTTGTGCGGTGCTGCCACCGGTTCAGCTCATTCCCCTCCCCTGCTACCACTTTTCTAAGATGGTCACGTACCACCTGCCAGGTGCCAATGTACCACAGGTGGTACCCGTACCACTGGTTGAAAAGCCCTGCTACAGAGCATCGCATGCCAAAACCACTAGACACAGGGATAGGTTTTTTCCCCTCATGCTATCGCTCGCTGAACACCTAATTCCCACAGTACTGTCTTATGCCTAAGTATATTTACCCATGTAGTATGGCTGTATTACTTTTATCCTTCTCATCTGTTCCACTACCTTCTCTTATTGGTATCATTATTATAATTATTATTAATTAGTTGATTTACATGTACATTGAGAGCTTATGCACCGGAGACAAATCCCTGGTGTATCTATCACACTTGGCCAATAAAGTATTCTGTTCTGTTCTGTTCTGTTCTGTTCTGTTCTAATTTAGTTTGAACTCACTACTTCCTTCATTTTCCAGATGAGGAGAAAGAGAAGAGCAAAAGTACATGTGAAACCTACCATTGGGAAAACGTTGCTGTAGATTTGGCTGGAATACTTGGGTTTCTCATGAGGTTCTCTTTCAGAAGAGGTTCCTTCGACATGACCAGCTTTGGACAATGCTTTCTTCTGCTTAAAAATCCTGGGAGCAAGTCAGTAGGACAATGTTAGGTTCTTACACTGTACATCCATGGAGTCATAGAACGGACGGGACCTAGAAAATAATCTAATTCAGGGTTCCCCAAAGGGATCAATATTGACCCCAAAGGCTGACGGGACTATCCAAGGGGTAATCAACACTACTTTAACTAACAGTACTATAGGACTATCCAAGAGATTGTTGCTATTATTTTTGTATATTTGTTACATTATTTTCATATAATAAATGTCTGGGGTCCAATGAGCAATTAGAAACTTCATCAAAGAGTTTGAAGACTCCTGATGTAGCCCAGTCTCTACTACTAGAGGAATCCACTAGTACAGCACTAGTTATTTCAGAAATGAAGCCACAGTCTTCTCTATTTTTTTCTCCTAAAACTGATCTCTTAATCCCTAGCTTTTTGCTTGTGTCAATTCCCTAATCAGTTTACATCCATCATTTTTCCATCTCTTTCTCTTACTAATGGTGCATTTCCTCCCCACAACAATGCAACACTCCATTTATGTGAAATCGTAATCAAATTGGGTTGGGGGCTTGTGTCTCTGTACACACTATATAAACAGTAAGGATTCAGATAGTGTCACCATAGTGGGGTAAATCATACTTTGGCTCCTCCCAAATGTAACAATGGCAGATGGATAGTTTAGGCCAGTGATGGCGAACCTTTTAGAGACCGAGTGCCCCAAATTAGCCCCGCCTCCGCTCCACCCCCTGCCCCGCCCCTGCTCCGCTCTCACCCCGCCTGCCCGCAGGACCACTCACCATCTCCAGGGCCCGCCGCAGATCACCCAGGCAGCCCAGCAGTGCCATGACGACCACGCCCTCTGTCCGTGCCCCGCAGCATCAACTGTGCGTGATGGGGCATGAGGGCAGAGTTTTGTCTACGCTGACTAGCTGCCATGTCCTTGGCTGTGCTGCTCCGCATGGGCCATGCTCAGGGGCGACTCTCCTCCAGGGGGGCTGCTGGTGAGGAGGGGGTCATGGGGGGAGGCAAGGCTGGGGCAACGGCACATGTGCCCACAGAGAGGGCTCCGAGTGCTGCCTCTGGCACCCGTGCCATAGGTTCGCCACCACTGGTTTAGGCTGAATATCTGGAGTCAAGCAGAATGTTTTCTGCACTATTATAGATACCCCTACTTGGGAGTAGCTTAGTGATAGTAATCAAGCAAGCAATTTGTTTTTAAACAAATTCCCATCCCTTTATCCAGTATGCTTCTAATCCTAGAGAAGCTGCTTCCTACTTTGAGATCTGTCTAAAGTAGACACATTAAAATTAGTAGTGGATGTCATTTATTCTACTGGATCTATTCCATGCATGAAAAGTTGTGGATCTTTAAAATTTAATGTGGCTTATTAAAGCAGCTGTGTGACAAAGCCTGAAAGAGTGGCTGCTTTAAAGAGATGCTGTGCCAATGCTGCTGCATGTACTGAAACACTTCATCTGAATCTTTTTGAAGCATAGAATAAACACACATATGTTGCTACACATTCTCTACCTTGTTCCTTACTTCCATCCCTTTTCCTTCTTTCTACAGTCAAATATCCCACAGAGAACGATATTTAGTATGTTGGCCCAGTTCTTCATTGTTGTTGACAACAGAACAATTAGCAAACTGTTCAGCATTGTAACTCTGCTGAAATATACTAGATCTAGAGCATAATGATTGTCAACATTTAATGATGCTTCTGAATTTCACCATTTACATATTGAAAACCTAGAATCTGGAATGGGAGACCAGGGCAGAATCTATAAAATCTGCAATGGGCTGGCCATGATTAACTTATAGTGAGTTTTATAGATTGATACAAGTTATTGGTCAGAATGTGATTTTTATCAATTCTGCCAAAACATAATGATCTGGAGAAAAACTCACCTGATCAGGAATAAACATACCATGAAGATTCCAGCTCCCAGAAAAATTCCACAGAGCCCGGCAATGAACAAAGTCTGATTAGATCTTTCTGCAACAATAAACCAAGAACTTTGGAGAAAACCAAAGAATAGTTTCTTCTGGTAATTGTTTGGTAAGAGATTTTGGGAAATTTAGGAAGTCTAATTCCTAAGACTATACTGCATGGAGATAGAGGAGGTCCTCTGTTCCCAAGGCTATAGAGCAGGGTTCTTCAAACTTGGCCCTTTTATGACTTGTGGACTTCAACTCCCAGAATTCCTCAGCCAGGCACGCTGGCTGAGGAATTCTGGGAGTTGAAGTCCACAAGTCATAAAAGGGCCAAGTTTGAAGACCCCTGCTATGGAGAATCAGCATGATGGTCTTCAAGAATCAGTCTAGGTAGTTCTTGACTTACAGCCATCCATTTAGGGACTGTTCCAAGTTATAATGGCACTGAAAAAAATGACTTACAACTGATCCCCATCCTTATGGCCATCACGCCCTTTCTATGGTCACATGATCACAATCCGGGCACTTGGTAACCAGCATGTGTTCGTGATGACCGTAGGATCCCAATGTCATGTGCTTGTCATATGCAACCTTCCCAGCTGGCTTCTGACAAGCAAAATCAATGAGGGGGGGGGAGCCAGATTTGCTGAACAGTTGTGTGATAACTGCAGTGATTTGCTTAATAAACTGCAGTGATTTGCTTAATAAACCTGGCAAAAATGGTTGTAAAATCAGGTGCAACTCACTTAACGACCATGTTGCTTAGTAATAGAAGTTTGGATCCCAGTTGCAGTTGTAAGTCAAGGGGCGTCTCAGGGGTCCTTGGTGCTCTCTGAGCTTGCTTGTTTTCTTGCAGACGTTTCATTACCCTAACTAGGTAACATCATCATCAGTGCTAGACGATGTTACCTAGTTAGGGTAATGAAATGTCTGCAAGAAAACAAGCAAGCTCAGAGAGCACCAAGGACCCCTCATTTCAACCCTGAGCTATAAATATTCTCCTTTAAGGAGTACCCATAACAGAAATTTGCAAGCCTAAAACTATCTTCCCCTTCTCTTACATTTACTCTCCTAAAAATTACCGAGGGTCCTTTCTGAAATGTCTCCACCCTTCCTTGAGAGTCATATTTCATTTATCAGACTATTGTCTAGGCCAGGGGTAGGCAACCTTGGCTCTTTTATGACTCGTGGACTTCAACTCCCAGAATTCCTGAGCCAGCATGGCTCAGCTTGGAAACCTCTCCCTTTCCCCTCAGCGTGGCTGGCTCAGGAATTCTGGGAGTTGAAGTCCACGAGTCATAAAAGAGTCAAGGTTGCCTACCTCTGGTCTAGGCTGTAGGTTTTCCTCCTTCCTCCGGGGATAATTCCCACGTATCCTTACACGCGCCTGGTGGAGTTCCTTACCTGTGGACGATTCTGAAGTTGGGCCTGTCTTGGCGCTCAACTGGAATTGCATGGTTTGGATTCCATAAGAATTGCTCCCTATGCAGATAATATTATGAGCTCTGTCCAGGCTGCCAGTCCAGTTTAAGGTACTGGTGACCTCATTCTTCTGGATTGAAGCTTGGACTATGCAGTTTTCTTTTCTCCTGGTTATCCTCTCCCCATCCACTTCCCACTCGATCTGGGAAGGTGGTTTAGCATGCAGGGTACAGCTACACAGGAAGCCGTTGTCGTGATAATAACATGTTGTATTTTTCTGGGGGCTTCTGCTGACTTTGGGGGCATCTGGAAAAAAAAAACAAAAGAGCCATGTAGTTCAAAGGTCTTTCGTTTGGTTAAGACTTTCATTTATCTACATGAAAAGAAAAAAGGTGCTATGTTTTTTTCCAAACCTAGGGCTGCCATAGTGATAAAAGTATCATTGATAAGAGTCTTACTCTCCTATTACAGGCCTTCAAATCTCATTTCACTCCCTCGTTATGAACATCCTAGTTGGCTTGTGGTATCCAGGAATCTCTCTTAGATTCTTTCTCTCTGCCACAGAACTGATCCTTGGTTGGTTTTCTGCCAAGGATGAGCAATGTCCTATAGCTCAAGACGTCAACAGCTTTAATATCTTCCCTCTAGAAGGAAGTGCCTTCTAGAGTAGGGGTAGTCAACCTTGGCTCGTGAAGGTAGTCAACCTTCAACTCGTGAAGGTAGTCAACCTTCAACTCGTGGACGTCAACTCCCAGAATTCCTGAGCCAGCTAAGCTGGCTCAGGAATTCTGGGAATTGAAGTCCACGAGTCATAAAAGAGCCAAGGTTGACTACCCCTGTTCTAGAGCATCGTGGATCACTCACATGTCACGTAGAGCCGGAACGTCCCGTTAACAAAGCCAATCGAGTTTGTGACTTTGCACATATATACACCTTCATCTTCAACTGTCAGATTGGTCAGTCTCAACTGGTTTTCTGGAGTGTCCTGCAAGTGGCTGTCGCCTTTCATCCAACTAGCTGTGGCTGGAGGATTGCTATCTGCTTTGCAGAATAGCTCCAGCGAGTCACCTTCTTGGGCTGTCAACTCAGAGCCATTGGCCAGTTCCCCGGAGCAACCTGAAACCAGAGTAAAGCCTCCATCATTTCCATGAAAGAGCTAGAGAGCCTTGGTCAAGCCAGCCACTGGCCTCCCTCAGAAAAGAGAGGAATCCTGCTCATAGTTGCACCCTAAGGTACCTTGTGTGAGTATGGAGCCTCTCCTGTGAGTTTGGGAGGTCTTGAAAATCAGCATCCTTGGACGATCTGAAGAGAAAAAAAACAGCATATCAAACTCCATGAGAGAAAAACTTTTGTGGAGAAGAAAGAGAAAACCTCTGGCCTGCAAGACAGGGCATCTTAAAGATTGCATATGGTCACTAGATGACAGGTGTGATGAAGTGAGAGGTTTCACTTTCTCTCACCAAAGGGTAAAGAGGCAAATTTTCATGGCTTTTCAATGACAGAATGAGGAGTCAGAAGTTCAAAATAAAGGATCCAAGCTGTGTGAATTCTGTACTCTTCAGCCCAGGGGTTTAGGACAATTGGCCATAGCCACACTGTTGTGGACACTTCACCACGGCATCGGGGCCTCAGGGGATCAGCTAGAGTTGGGAGGCAGGAAAGTGGCCACAACAATATGACTGCAGCCGATTGTCCCATTCCATCAGCCTAGCACCCTGACAATAAAATACACATTTATGAGTTACTGACTATATTTCCCGCATTGTGCATTGTACACGTTTCCTGAACGGGACAGCATGTATTCTTTTCACATCGTTATTTGCAGGAGGGAAAGGAGGAAAGCGAATGATGTACAATAATTTCTAATTTAAACTTCCTTTTGGCATTCTGAGAATCTAGATTTTTTTTTTTAGGAGTAAAAAAGTGGCAACTCCTAGAGAAACAAGCCCGTATCAGATTTTGCATCCTTACAGCAATTCTACAGATGCAACTGTGCAACCCGTAGCATTTCAATACAATTTCTTACTGAGGAAGATTTTTTTATCTGTTTTTAGGGGGAAAAATAATTTTCATTTTCCCTGAGGCAGCTTTTTCTAATCTTGTATCTCTCTCAGTACTTTGGGTTATAATTTCCATCATCCCCAGCCTTCAAGACAGAATAGAATAGATTGATATAGATGTCTCTCCAAAACGAAGCACACCAAAAGCTGAAAGAAAAGGGTTTGAAGCAGCAGATCAGAGAAATATATCCTACGAATTTGGTTTGTATGGTTTCAAGCAAGTTTTTCTTTGCAAGGATTCTTGTATGTGCCCCATATAAAATTTGTGCCAATGTTTTGGCCTCGAAAAGTTTTAAGGCAGCAGGTACTAATTGACCTCCGCCTGTATAAAAGTAATGTTTGATTGCATTTAAGGACCTATTGGCTACTTGCAATGTATGATCCAGGTGTGCCTTCCATGTCCCTTGCGAGTGGAAAACCACCCCAAGGTATCTAAATGTTCTAACCTGTTCCAAATTATGTCCTTCTATTTTCCAGGAGTATTGGCTGGGTTTTTTTTTTTAGCAAAAACTAAATTTTTTGATTTATCAAAGTTAAGAACCAACTTGTTCTGTCTGTAGTAGCCAAGTGTTGCCCTAATTGCTCTCTTCAGTCAGTACTATTTTTATTTTATCTTTTTCTCCTTAAATACAGGGCTTTTTTTCAGCCGGAACGCGGCGGAACCGCGTTCCGGCACCTTTTTCCGGGCCGGCCGCACCGGAAATAGCCCCTCCCACACCGGAAATAGCCCCTCCCAAATTTTACTTGCATTCCTGTTCTCTAAAGGGGCGGTCCTAGGGTTTGATGAGGGCGTGGCCAGGTTTGAGTTCCGCCACCTTTTCNCTTAAATATATTGTAAAAAGTGACGTCTACTGCTGGTCTATGACCGTAATAAAGTTATGTTGTTGTTGTTGTTGTATCCTATGAATGGATCCAACTTTCCTTGCTCAAATTTTCTTTTAGGAAATAAAACACCACAACCTTATTCCTTTCCTCAGTTTATACAATCGTAACTTCCCCTCAAAAGTGTGTAGCCTGTTCTTTTGTGGTAAAAGGGAGATGCAACTGAAATGTTTTTAAGAAAGGAAATTTGTAGTTTGAGCACTGATGCTTATGGCAACTTTTGTAGAAGGCTCCATTCCTTGATAGCTCTTGTATAATTGTAAGACAGCAGCTGTGGCTGACAAAGGATTAAGAGATATGGTACTATTCATTTGGTACCACAAGGGATCTTCTTCAAGGGACCACAAGAAGACCTTCTGCTATTTATAATGAAGTAGCTTCCAATCTTCCTCTTAGCAGTTATACATACACTTCTAATCAAACCTCTCTCTCAATTCCCTTTTTTCTATAACCCGTTTTTTCAAATCCAAACCATAAGTCACAAAATTATTTTCTTTCTTATGCAAAAAGTATGCATGCATACATGTCTGTAGGAGAGGACCAGGCTGAGCCCAAGGGAGGGGTCAAACATGTTATCAGTCATGAGTCCTTGCATGCTCACAAGAGATCTAAATCCAGCCCATCTTGAATGCTTTTCTTATCTCCCGCTCATTTCCCTTGACCGTTAGTAGCTCAGATTCTTGTAGAGAGCTTAAGCTTGCCATAAATCTTTATACTCATTTGAACTGCCAGAATCTCCTGACTCCCCGGCGCTTGGCAATGTACATGTTTTCTATTCTTTTATTTTTTTTCTCTCTCTACCTACTATTCTTCCTTTTTCTTTTCTTTTCTTTTTCAAATTTATTGGTCACTCATCTCACCACAGGGTAACTCTGGGCAGCTTACAATATTAAAAAAAAATAATAAAACTATATAAATGAAATACTACTAAAGTATAAAAAATCTATATAAATAAAAATGTAAATGTTCGTTTGTTCAAAATCTTAAATCTCCGAAAGTTCTTCACCGATTGCTTTGAAATTTTGACACAACGTTGCATTCGAATACACGCGTGTTTTTATATACCTACTATTATATAGATGTTACACCTGTGACAGGTAAAACATGCTTTTTTTGAAAAACAGCGCCAACTGTTGGATGTAAAAGCAACAAACGCTACGAGACAATCTCTATATCTGCACAGACAATAGAACAACAAAAATATTGTATACCCACAAGCATTGTGAAATTAAACATATTACAAACGTGCGCTTTCTCTTTTCTTTCTTTTCCATTTAACCAGACTGAGCCACAGCAACGCGTGGCCGGGTACAGCTAGTACAAAATAAATAGCTAAAAGATGGGTAGGGAGGGAGTAGGATAAACAGAAAGGGTCTGATGTTAATCTATCAACCAGCCCACATGAAGATCCTCCTTTGGAGCTCCAGGCCAGCGGTCAGAGACAGATCTGTAGGCTCTTGCAGAAGGTCAGTAAAATTAGAGCAGACCTTCTAATTCTATATTATATCCAAAGTTCTTTGCCCATGTTATCATTGTTTCTTTTACTTGTTCTTCCTCCATCTTTAAGTTTAACAGAAATCTATAGAGTTTCTTAATCAACCTTTCATCTGTTTTTAGCAGTATCTGATCAAATTCTATCTGTTCTTTATAAAATCCCATTGTTTTAACATCTTTTTCCTATCTCGTTTGGATTTGCAGATATGGCCACCCGGCTAGATCAATACCTTGTTCTGGTAGATCTTGTCTGTCTTTCAATTTTCCTTCATTGTCCGAAATATCTTTATAAGTCCCAACTTTATCGTAGTTAATTCAATTTGGGTAAGCAAAAGCTTCCATTGTTGAAAGCCATTGTTGAGTGGTTAGTATTGTTTATTATAATTAACTATTTTCTATCATTGTTTGTTAAATACATGAACCCAGACATTATGCTGTTGGCTAAATATTGAGAATGTTACTTGGAAAAACCTTAATCTCAACTCTAATCTTAATCCTAACCCTAACCTAAATCCCAACCCCAACCCCAACCCCATCTTATTCCTAAATTCCTTATTCCTCATAAAAACTAATAAAATCTATACAAAAAAAAAAAAAGATTAGAGCAGACCTCATTCCGGGGGTCAAGATGTTCCAGGATGCAAGCGCCATGGCAGAAACAGCTCTTCTGGACCACACCAGTCAGAATACCCTGGCTGATGGGGCCAGCAACATGCCTCCTCTGCCAGCACTGGTGGAGCAGCCAATCCCAGTGAGATGAGACGATCACTTAAGTAACCTGGATGCACGCCATGGGTCACATTTTCACATTTACTCTATTTTTTTTCTTTCTTATGAGCTAAAATCTTTGAATAAAAGCCTATTTAAAAGAAGAAGACCTTCTGATATGCCACCTAGATGGTTAACAGGCACCCACACCGACACTCACTTGTGGAGACCCCCATTAATGGAAGATTCACCTGGGTAAGGATGTATTGACCATGTTCTGCTGCAGCAGATGAAGTGGGAGGAGGTTTGCTGGATCGATGTAAGTCAGGGGTCCTCAACCTTGGCCACTTTAAGACTTGTGGACTTCAACTCCCAGAATTCCTCAGCCAGCAAAGCTGGCTGAGGAATTCTGGGAGTTGAAGTCCACAAGTCTTAAAGTGGCCAAGGTTGAGGACTCCTGCTGTAAGTCAAGCTACAGTGGATGAGTGTTTTCAGCTATATAACCCAACAACAAGTAAAGCTTACACTGGACAATCACTTCAATCATCGTCTGGACTGATCCGTACTCATTATTTGCCAGGCACTGATATTTTCCAGCATCCTCTGGTCCAATTTCACTCAGTTGAAGGTGATCCTTGGCTTGACCACTCAGTTGAAGGGGATCCTTGGCTTGACCAATTTTCTCGTTCCCCTTCATCCAGGATAGGGTGGGAGCTGGTCTACCATCAGCAGTACAGAATAGGGTGACAGTGCTTCCTTCCTGGGCCATCACACGGTTCGATCCCTCTTTCCTTTGCCATTCTGATGAGCCTGCAAGCATTTAGGAGCGTCAAACAGGGAACTACCCAAAACCGCACATTGGAAGCCGCCTCTACAGATTTGGCATCATTTCAGAAAACCAAGATAACTGAATATTTTGTTGGTTGGTTTCATTCGTGAAATATATAATGCAAATGGACTTGACCTTGTAAGATGGGGGGGGGGGGAAAGAGATGTTGCTTAAGGAATGATCAGATGAAACGGGGAGAGCTTTTCAAGCTTGCAAGAACATTTGGGGAGCAGAGAATCAGCATTCTGGTACTGGGTTTGAAGGGATCTGCAAAAACGTCCACAATTTGAAATCTTACCATGGTGTCCTGAGTCCATCGTGTTTACTGTGATATTGATTTTCTGGGGTGGTTCTGAAACACAGGAAGAGGAAAAGTGGGAGTTCCTTGCCAAGAAGGCACACAGGGTCAGCAAACTCACGGAAGACAGACAGAAAAACACAAAGCTTTGACTACTGCAAGGATAAATATGAGATTACAATGTAATCAACCTTGGTGGCTGCACTTTAGAGTAGGAGGTTAGAATAAATAATAGTAGTAGTAGTAGTAGTAGTAGTAGTAGTAGTAGTAGTAGTAGTAGTAGCAATAATAATAATAATAATAATAATAATAATAATAATAATAATAATAATAATAATAATAATAATATAAAGTTGGAAGGGACCTTGGAGGTCATCGAGTCCAACCCCTTGCTCAGGCAGGAAACCCTACACCATTTCAGACAAATGGCTGTCCAGTCTTTTCTTAAAAACTTCCAGTGTTGGAGCATTCACCGCTTCTGGAGGCAGGTTGTTCCACTGGTTAATTGTTCTAACTGTCAGAAAGTTTCTCCTTAGTTCTAGGTTGCTTCTCTCCTTGATTAGTTTCCATCTGTTGCTTCTTGTCCTGCCTTCAGGCACTTTTGGAAAAAAGCTTGACTCCCTCTTCTTTGTGGCAGCCCCTGAGATATTGGGACACTGCTATCATGTCCCCCCCCCTTGTCCTTCTCTTCATTAAACTAGACATACCCAATTCCAGCAACCGTTCCTTATATGTTTTAGCCTCCAGTCCCCTAATCATCTTTGTTGCTCTTCTCTGTACTCTTTCTAGAGTCTCAGCATCTTTTTTACATCGTAGTGACCAAAACTGGATGCAGTATTCCAAGTGTGGCCTTACCAAGGCATTTCACATGATCTTGATTCTGTCCCTCTGTTAATGCAGCGTAACACTGTGTTGGCTTTTTTGGCAGCTGCAACACACTGCTGGCTCATATTTAAGTGATTGTCCACTAGTACTCTGAGATAAGTCAAGCTCAACTCCTCATGACATCACAGAAATATGCATGTGGTTTTCTAGGCAATGATATAGAAGAGGTTTTGCCACTGCAACCTTCATGAATGTTTTGTCAACTTTCTAATCTAAGCCCTGGGATTTTTTACTGGTCTCTTAGTTTAGCGCCAAACAGCTTCAACCCTTAGCTTTCTGAGATCAGTTAAGGTTAGCATGGTGCTATGGGCAAAGTAAAGAATGCTGTCCTTAAAATCAAAGGTAACATCTCTTTCACAGGGATTTTAAAGATCCTGGCTGGAACATTCACACTGTCCAATTTCTTCCTAAAGACTTACTATCTTATGTAGAACAAGAGAGCCGTTGTGGCGCAGTGGTTATAATGCAGTATTGCAGGCTAACTCTGCCCACTGTCCGCAGTTCGAACCTCACTGGCTCAAGGTTCTCAGCCTTCCATTCTTCTGTGGACTCAGATTTTTGGGGGCAAATCGCTTAGAAGGAGCTATAAAGCACCGTGAAGCGGTATATAAGTCTAAGTGCTATTCCTAATAGGTTCAATTCTGTAAGAATCAGAGTACGTAGGAAAGAGATTTGTGTTGTTGTTGTTGTTGTTTTCCTACTTGGTTTTTCTGTTTTCCCATGTACTTTTTTGCACCATTGAATACTGTTTGAGCAATTTCTCAGATACTTCTTATATTTGGGGGTCCTATCCAAAGTGATCTACTTTAATTCTTCCTTCACTTGGCTTGCCTTCTCTTCCTTCATAGTGATATCACTAGCACTCCGTCTTTTCTGTGCTAAGAAGCAGTGACCAATTTGTTGTTTTGACTGCTTGGCATCCTGATGTCCTTCAAATATTGTGAACTACAAGTTCCACAATTCCCGGTCAACACATGTGAAAGGGGCCGTAATCCAGAATATCTGGAAGGCATCAAGTAACATATCTCTCCTTTAAAGCAAGGGCCTCCAACCTTGGCAACTTTAAGAACTGTGGATTTCAACTCCCAGAATTCCCTAGCTAGCTATGCTATGTTGGCTGGGGAATTCTGGGAGTTGAAGTCCACAGGTCTTAAAGTTGCCAAGGTTGGAGACCCCTGCTTTAAAGCATCAAAGGGGACCTCAACAACAGATTGCATTTTGGTACTTAATATTGGCAGGATATATTCTAATTTATTTCCTTTGCTGAGTCAACATTGGAAGATACTGGAAGGAGAGGAGGCAATTCTTTGCTCATCACTGTAGTTGCAGGCCTCCAAAGGAGTGGAGGGATAGAGGAAGAAAGTCAAAAAAGGCAAAATGGCGGGCACTGGAAGTGACTGAAGGCTCAATTTTTTATAACATGTAATGCACATGTAATGAAACAAGGCTTCAGTCACACAGTCACAGTTGCTATCTTGCTTGGGTTTTTTTTACCCAAAGCATAGATATCTCCTAATAGCTAATCTCCTACTGGTAGATCTTTTCTGATCTCTTTATAATAGAAAAGAGACAAACGCAACAAAATGAATAAGTCATCCAACAATAGAAAACTACTTACCTATCACCCAAACATAAGGTGAAGTATGTCCCATGTTTGGGACAAAAGAAAATTTTAAATCACCTGTTCCCTCAATTCTCAAGTAGTATTGTCCTTCATCTTCTATTTGAGCCTCCGTGATGACAAGTGAGCAATTTCCTTTAATTGAATCTCCTAATAAATAGAAGCGATCCTTGGCCGAATGTTTGACTGTTTGCTTTTCGTCATTGGTGGCTACAGGCCTGCAGGTTTGATAAACCGATGGAGAACAGGGGGCTAATTGTGACTGAGATTTAATCCAGTAAGCAGATATACTGCCTTGCCGCAGGTGTTCCCTTTTATAAGTGAACTGGCACGGAATATGAACAGCGAGACCATGTTGCACGAAGACAGAAGAAGGCACAGTGATACTATAATTCTTTGCTCCTTGACTTCTGATTCCTGATCCAAGAAAAACAAAACAAAATTAGTTTGGATACAGACAAAGCCTAAATGAAAACACTGGAAAACCTCTTGAGGTTTCTTGCAGGAATAACTCATAAAGTGGAGAGCATCACAAGTTGTCAAACCCCCCAAAACGTGAGGCCATGTGTCCACTGTGCACCTTCTCCACCACAACAGTGGGCTTAAGAGATTGAAAGAGAAGACGGCATTCAGCAGCTAAGGGTCCTCTATGTTGTGGCATTATTTGGCTATATTGGTGAACAAGAACGTTGTGCTGAACCATGGTGTAGTGTTGGTGTTTGGGAATTGTATATAACAAAAACACAGCAATTGTCTATTATTAAGCTGGGTTTAGAGTGATATGTCCACTACAGACATAGTGTCCAAGACAATAAATAATAGATGGAACTCTACAATGAAATGATTCTCTGTTGTTTAACAAGATGCAAGGGAAAAAAAATAATTGGACAGTTCCTTATAGGACAAAAAGTGAACTTTGCCAAATGGTTGAACCATCTCAGTTGGAAGGGATAGACTGAATCAAGAGATGTGTAAAGACTGCAGCCAAAATAGCAATAGCAATAACACTTAGTGTCATGGTTCCGATAGATGAGACCAATTAAAGCAGAACTCTTAGACAAGTTTTCCTCTAAGAACATGTTTATTGGTTACAAAGTATCGGCACGGTCAAAAGTGAAACCAAGACTAAAGTCCCCTCCAAAAGAAACAGTAATACAAAGTTAAAATTCCCACCCCAAAACCTTTGCAATCAACTGCGTTTCCCAATAGACTAGTTTGGCGGGCTTTCTGACATTAGGCTCAGCCCCCCAAGTTGAGGGAACAGAAATGACCTTGGTTCCCACAGAACAGAGAATTGTTGAGACTAGCATAAAACGTCTCATTCTTCCTCCCCCCAATTGTGTGGCAACTGAAAACGAGCAAGATGGCTTCAGTCAGGTTTCATGCAGGTTTGACACTTAGACTTATATACCACTTCACAGTGCTTTACAGCCCTCTCTAAGCAGTTTACAGAGTCAGCCTCTTACCCCCAGCAATCTGGGTCCTCATTTTATCCACCTCCAAAGGATGGAAGGCTGAGTCAACCTTGAGCCAGTGAGGATTGAACTGCTGGCAACCGGCAGTCAGCAGAAATAGCTGCTGTACTGCATCCTAACCACTGTGCCACCAATACAATCAACATCCAACTGTTGGAAATTTATCTAAGAATTCTCTAGATCTCTCACTATCTTTATTTATAGATCTCCCTGTCTGGGAATAACCCATACAATCTTCTGTATCTGTGCCTTGGTTACACAGTTGGGGTTCTGTCTACAATATTGCTAGTGTCTCATTCTGCCTTATAGCCCTAGTATTCTCTGGAGGTCTCTCATCAAAGTCTAAACCAGGGGCAGGCAACCTTGGCTCTTTTATGACTTGAGGACTTCAACTCCCAGAATTCCTGAATCAGCATGGCTGGTTCAGGAATTCTGGGTATTGAAGTCCACAAGTCATAAAAGAGCCAAGGTTGCCTACCCGTGGTCTAAACCAAAGCTGATTTTTCTTAGCTTCTCAAAATAAGCAAGTTGTTTTGTAAATAAACCAAATTTCCTAGAAATGTCATCAGTCTCCAGTATGAGAAGAGAGTGGCAACCACTGCTCCAAAGGAAACTGAAAATCAAAGTAGAACAACTTTCTGTCCACCGGATATGTTGAACCCTATCATCCCTAATGTCAACCGGACAATAATTTTTAATTCCGTATTTTTCTTATTTTAGTACATTGCACCTACCTTTACATAGAATGGCCAAGATCATCGCCAAAGACAGAAATGGTTTCTTTTTCTTACAAGGAAGAAGCCTTATCCACCAAGCACTCTCGTTGGCTGGCATCTTGTTTTACCTTGATATTTATGTGAAAGGATGAGCTCTGTAGTAGGAAGAGAAGCCGTGTGATCTGGTGTGCTTACAAGAAGCAAAATAAATATGTTGGCAACGGTCATAGAGATACCTGGACACCACAAAGAATAAGTGCATCCAAAGGGCTTGGAGTATCTAGGAATAACTTGTTCAATTATCTTAAGGAGACCACCTTATCACTTGAATGGGTTACCAATGCAGGGCTACGTTAACAGAATTCACCTGAAATCAATCAATCAGAATGGAGCCAGAAGGGACCTTGCAGGTCATCTAGTCCAACCCCCTGCTCAAGCAGGAGACCCTATACCAGTGATGGCGAACCTTTTAGAGACCGAGTGCCCAAACTGCAACCCAAAACCCACTTATGCATCGTCGAGTGCTGAGTGGGTGTGGCCCATTGGGTGGGTGTGGCCAATTGGGTGGGCATGGCCAATTGGGTGGGCATGGCTGCGGTGGTAACGGCAGATTAGGTGGGATTAAAAACTTCAATCAATCAATTACAACTTTGCAAGATCTTTTTTTTCCCCGCGAGAAGTTGAAATTGATTGATTGAACCTTTTTTTTTTTGCACACGGCGGCGGAGACCTAAAGCGAAAAGGTTTTATAAAACCCAGCTGAAGGCCTAGGACTGGGGCGACGGCGCGCGTGCCCACAGAGAGGGCTCTGAGTGCCGCCTCTGGCACCCGTGCCATAGGTTCGCCACCACTGCCCTATACCATTTCAGACAGATGGCTGTCCAGTCTTTTCTTAAAAACCTCCAGTGATTAAATATTTTGGAAGTAAGATGGATGAGTTAACGAGTGATCCTCTGTCTGATTCCAGGCTGAACAATCCCAATAGTCACAATTATTAACCTTGAACATATTATTATTTGACATATTTGTCTTTTAACAGCATCCAAATCTGTTTTGCATAGTATTTTGGCATGCTTGGTCTCTGGTCTACAGAAGAGATAATATGTTCTTTTCTTTTTTTAAAAAAAAACCTTAAGAAAAGATCTTACAATAATTTAGTCAGTTAGGAAAGGGGAAAGTATTTTTATGGGAAGCGAAATTATTATTTGTTTGTTTGTTTGTTTTTAAATTTTATTTTTTCTTTTTCTCTTTACAAAAAACAAAATACAAAGTACATTTTTCTTTTTTCTTAACAATACTATGTCCTATATCTCTTACATTTATTTACACTTATTTACATTATTTCTCATACTTTTTTATTCCTCAATTCTAACCAATTGTAATACCTGTCCCATATCTCATAAAATTCTGTAACTTCCTTGTCTTTTATTTCCAGAGTAAGTTTGTACATCTCAGCACATTCTAGTATCTTGTAAATAATCGTTACATTTGTTGGTATATTTTCCCTTTTCCAGCATTGCGCATATGCAATGCGTGCTGCAGTTATTATGTGTATAATAACGCATTGAAGTTGTTTTTCCATCTTTGGATTGATTAATTACTTTAAAGTAATTAAAGTAGTTTAGGATCAGGGGAAAAAAATTTTATGAGGAAAAGTAAAATAGAAAGTGCAGCTTCTGTATGGCTTCCCACTTCCTCTTAGCCAGATTCTGATACTCTTCAAAACAACGGCCCCAGAGAGGAAGCATAGAGTTGGTTTGGTTGGTTTGCTTCAACAAAAAACTGTCAACTTACTTCCTGAATTAGTTATATAGTGCTGCAGTGAAAATATATCTGGCTGTTTTTGCAACAATCTCTTCTGATTTTATGAAAAAGGAACTACTGTTCCACATTTTCTGTGTTCTGTGTTTGCTCAAAGGAACACGTTTGGGTGAACTTCTAGTAGGTAAGGTGCACCATCTCCCACTGACATTGACATGTAGGGTAGCTGAAAGATATGTGAGTATCCTGTTTCTCATTGTATAGTCTTTTTTCCAGGGAACATGTGATGGTACACTTAGAACTGGAGAGAGATTCGCATTCTTAGTACCGTCACTGATTTTCCTGTGTAGTAAGGTAGGACAACTTACTTGTTCACACAGTAGCCATGAGGAATAGACTAAGAACTTGGGAAACAAGTTGAATATTAAAAAGGAAACCAATCCAGTTGCTCTGACTTCTGTAACTTTATCCTAGCCTTTTGCAATAGGAAAGGAAACTCTGAAAGAATCTTTCTTTGAAGGTCAAGCAGCCTTCAAGAGCTTTCAGATCTGATGTCTCTTGACCTTCCCACTAAATCTAAGACAGAGGTGTATGATCTGAAGCTTCATGACTATCTACTGTGCATCAGAGAATTCCCAAAGTTGTTAGAGAACAACAGAATCTATGAACTCCCGATAAGTAACTACAGAAAAAGTAGGAAGCCATTAAGAAAGAATTCTAGAACTGCTGGGTATCAAAAGCAAGTCCTCTATCTAAGTGGGGGTATAGTAATCATATTTCTGTGCCTCTTTCTCCAGATTGAGCTCTGTAGTAGCTTAGACAGACTCCCTTTTGGGTATAAGGCCTAGTTACCCTCTGTCCCTCATGTTAGCAATGGATTGTGTTGATGTCTGGTTGCTTTCCCTTTTAACATGGGAGAACTAACGTTGGCATGTCTTAAAGGAAGAAGCAATTCTTCCCATGGATTTCTTGTGCCCTTATCTCAGTTATGAGGTGACAGACTGCTGTATGAATGTTCTTTCATTTTGTAGCTAGGCTTCAGCCTCCCTGCATTTTGATTTAGTCCCCAAGGAAGAAGGAATTTCTCCATGGACTGTTTCCTGATTAGGAAACCAAACTAGCCAGAAAAAAAATTCCGGAATGGAGACACAGATAGTTGAATGCAGCAACATCTGCATGCTCTTTAGCCTTGAAACAGCAAACACCAGCAAAATAACTCTTTGAAATATATATATAAACATTGAAAGCATCCTTAGAACAACGTCAAAGATTCAAAGACTTTTTGCACTGTGAAGGAACACATTAGAGGAATGAGAAGAATTTCCACAGCCATCTTATTTTTATGCGTGGCCCTATGGTTCCCGCAATCCTGACTTCTATTTCAAAGTGGAGTTAACTTCCAGATTGAGTTCTGGTTTACAAAAGAAAGCATTTTAAACCCAGTTTTGAGAGACAGTTTGGTGTAATGGTTTTAAGACATGAGGCCAGAAATTGGAAGACTATCAGTTCTATTCCTGCTAATCGTTTTCTCTCCATTTTGGGGAAACGGAGAAGACAAACCACTTCTGAAAAATCTTGTCAAGAAAACTACAGGGACTAGTGCAGACAGTCACCAGGAGACAACAATGACTCAAAAGCTTCCATGTGTGTGTGCAGACACACACACACACACACACACACACACACATTTTATCTCAAACCAGTATCAGGATTTATGTTCTAAATTATCCTGAGTCAGGAGTTATCCAGAGGATCAGCATTCGAATGAAAATACACCACGACTTTCCTCAGAAAAGTTCCTTAAACTCACCGCAAAACTATACCTTGGTTCCTTGTTCCAGATTTCTTTCCTTCTGCGGTGAGATCTTTTCTCTGTTATTATGGCTAAATAATCTACTTTCTCTTCACACCGGGAGCAGTGCTTACTGATTCTGCTGTGAGACAGAGGACTGCAGGGAGACGTTTTCTGATATTAAAAGAAAAGCAGAAGCGTGTGAAAGTTGTGGGTGCAAGGGGAGTGACATGGTATTTTCCTCAATTACAACATGCCTTCAAGGGTCATTTGGGAGGTGGGACAGAATTCCAGTGGCAACTTTTTATTTTTATTTTATTTATTTATTTATTTATACCCTGCCTTTATTATTGTTTTATAAATAACTAACTCAAGGTGGTGATCACCCACAATATTCCTCCCTCCTCCTATTTTCCCCACAAGAACAATTCTGTGAAGGTTGGGCTGAGAGAGAGTGACTGGTCCAAGTTCACGCAGCTGATTTTCATGCCCAAAGCGGGACTAGAACTCACAGTCTCCTGGTGATTGACCCAAGATCACCCAGCAGGCTTTCATGGTCTAAGGCTGGACTAGAACTCACAGTCTCCTGGTGATTGACCCAAAATCACCCAGCAGGCTTTCATAATCTAAGGCAGAACTAGAACTCACAGTCTCCTGGTGATTGGCCAAAAGTTACCGGCAGGCTTTCATGCTTAAAATGGGACTAGAACTCGCCATATCCCGGCTTCTAGCCTGATGCCTTAACCACTAGAATTTTTTTTCCCCAATTTTTCTTTTTATCCATTTTTCACAACAGGAAAATGAGAGACAGGCTGCTTCAGATCTTGAGGAAAATAATCATTTTGATGAGCAGCCTACTGAGAAACATTCAGAAGCCAAAAAATCATGAGACAAAGCAGACAGGAGAGAATTCAAACGTGATGGATGGACCTTTAACATATAACTATTGGATTGGTCTGCTGGAGAATGCTGGAGGCATTAAATGAAGCTGGATATGGGTGGAAAATTCTGACTAAGAGATACAAATTTTGCCTTAACCTTTGATTCATAATGCACGCCTGAACAGATTGCTTGTCTAGATACAGGTCATTCTGGGTTGAAAATAGGAGCAGAAGAGTAACTAAGATGCATGTCATAAGTTCATTTTCCACCCATTGGAAGTGTGCAAAGTAATGAGATAGTTCACTGTAGCCTTATGAATAAACGGTAGATTTTGGAGACACCTGATGAATATTAAGACACAAAACCATTGAGGCACAATCTACAAACCTTCAAATAATGCAAATATTGCAAGCTTCTTGCAAATTTCCTTTGACCTCTTTCCCAAGAAAAGCTCCACCCTTCTATTTAGTCACTAGACAACGGAGGCCTTTTTGCAACAAAATTATTTCACCCTGGATATTATGCAAATGAAAAAAATGTTATTGGTGTGCTCAGATGGCCCTGCGTCTATTAAGTAGCTAGGTTGGCAAAATGGGCTACTTTTCTTGGGTTACTGAATAGATCTTCCCTGGAACTTCTCTTGAATCATAAACTTAACCATATGGTTTGCATTCACAGAACACTGAGGCCCCAAAGAAAAATGAAACAATGCTAAAATTAACCAGCTTAACCTATTGTACGACCCAACCATGAGAATCTTGGATGGAAACTAATCAAAGAGAGAAGCAACTTAGAACTAAGGAGAAATTTCCTGACACAACAATTAATCAATGGAACGACTTGCCTCCAGAGGTTGTGGGTGCTCCAACACTGGAGGTTTTTAAGAAGAGATTGGACAACCATTTGTCTGAAATGGTATAGGGTTTCCTGCTTGAGCAGGGGGTTGGATTAGAAGACCCCCCCAGGATTCCATCCAACTCTGGTTATTCTGTTAAATTTATTGACTTGTTACAGCAGACATGTCAAACACAAGGCCCGGGGGCCAGATGCGGCCCGCGAAGTGGTTTCATGTGGCCCGCGAAGTCATCCTGGAAACAGTGAGGGAACGGCCCCCGCTGCCTTGGCCCTGGCCCAGGCCAGCCGGGAGCCAATGTACAATTTTGTGGTGGCCATCTATGCTGAAACGCATTCAGTCTTAGCTCCACAAGGTCATCTGGAAACAGCGAGGAACCAGCCCCTGCTGTGTCGGCCCCATCCCCTGAGTGCATGCTGGGGAGGTGTCACCCTTTGTGAGGAATGAAGAAATGGACCATGTCTTGGCGCTTGCCCCGGTCCCACCCCCTTCTGCCAGAGACCCTCAGATCTGTCCCACTCCTGCCCAGGCCCCCACAGGCACCCTTGACGCAAACGATTGAGTTTGACACCCCTGTGTTACAGGTATGAACACTGAGTCTAAAGACAGGAACAAAGTTCTCAGGATTAATTTTGATAACTACATCCGTTCCATGGGAATCATACACTGCCAGAAGATTCATGCACATTCGCCATGGAGCTACCTGAACGTACAAGTGAGTCTACTTCAAGTTGCGCCAATTATCCAAGCTCACAAAATTCAGTTAAGTAAGCATTTTCTGCCCACCAGGGCTCAGGAACTGTGACACAAAGGGAGACAAAGCCTTATATTGCAGAGTGTTTCCGCTACAGGGGAATTGGTTAGCTATTCAATATGCATGCAGGGGGTTTCCAGACAGGGGACACAGACAGTAACTCTATTTTGAGAAATTCCATTTGTTCAGTTCCTCTTGGAGATGCTCTTTGCGCTAAGTTAGCAGACAGAACATAAAATGGTCGACTAGGCACAGATTTTTCTCTTTCTCATAACACGGGTAAGAAATAACTGGCATGAGGTGTGGGCTTTTTTCACCCCAGGAGAATAAGACAGAAGAAAGTGGAACTTGCGCTACAGCAGACTGAATTCTTAGTTCCTCAAAATATTTAAGAAGATGGGGCTTCCTAGTAAGAGCTAAGTGCAGTGATGCTAAAAACCAAAAGCAGTCTATGCATGGGGCTACTCACAGCTGCTCAAAAATGTTCTTCCTTCATGTCCCAAAGATGCTTTTTCATGAGGCAACTCGTGATGCATTGTGAAAAAGCATCTTTGGGACAACTAGGACCTGGATGACTGAGAATCTCCATAGATGTTCTCCGTCCATGTGAGGAGAGAGACAATGTCTGTCAGGTGGGACACAAAGTCTTTGAGGTCGAATGATGGTTGAGATGGTTGGGTCAATTCATGTTTGAAATGCAAGTCTGATATTTAGATACTCAGCAGCTCGAGGTCTGGAGAGCAGAAGGGAAACATTTGTTCCCCTTCTGCTCTCCATACCTACATACACTTGTTGTATCTTATGATTAATGATTGCAATCTATGATCTAAGTCAGTGATGGCGAACCTTTTAGAGACTGAGTGCCCAAACTGCAACCCAAAACCCACTTATGCATCGTCGGGTGCCGGATGGGTGTGGCCCATTGGGTGGGCGTGGCCCATTGGGTGGGCGTGGCTGCGGTGGTAACGGCAGACTGGGTGGGACTAAAAAGTTCAATCAATTAATTCCAACTTTGCAAGATCTTTTTTTTTTCCCGCAAGAAGTTGAAATTGCTGATTGAACCTTTTTTTTTTTTTTTTTGCACACGGCGGCGGAGGCCTAAAGCAAAAAGGTTTTATAAAACCCAGCTGAAGGCCTAGGACTGGGGCGATGGCGCGCGTGCCCACAGAGAGGGCTCTGAGTGCCGCCTCTGGCACCTGTGCCATAGGTTCGCCACTACTGATCTAAGCTTACCACTTTGTTGTTTGTATGTACACTGAGAGCTTATGCACCAGAGACAAATTGTCTGCCTGCCTGCCTGCCTGCCTGCCTGCCTGCCTGCCTGCCTGCCTGCCTGCCTGCCTGCCTATCTATCTATCTATCTATCTATCTATCTATCTATCTATCTATCTATCTATCTATCTATCTATCATCTACTGGTCTGTCTGTCTGTCTGTCTATCTATCTATCTATTTGTATCATCTAACTATCATCTATGTCTGCCTATCTATGTCTGTCTGTCTATGTCTATTTATCATCTATGTCAGTCTACCAGTATCTATCTACCTACCTACCTACCTGCCTGCCTGTCTGTCTGCCTGCCTGCCTGCCTGCCTGCCTGCCTGCCTGCCTGCCTGCCTGTCTGTCTGTCTATCTGTCTGTCTGTCTGTCTATCTATCCATCTATCTATCTATCTATCACTTATTTGTATCATCTATCTATCATCTATGTCTGCCTATCTGTGTCTGTCTGTCTATGTCTATTTATCATCTATGTCGGTCTACCAGTATCTATCTATCTATCTATCTATCTATCTATCTATCTATCTATCTATCTATCTATCTATCTATCATCTATCTATCTATCTATCTATCTATAGATTTGTCTTGAACCAGGAGGACATGCCATTCCATCCCAGAATAAAGCATCATGGCAAGGTGGGGACTGACATTTATTTATTAAGAAAATGTATGTGGCTGCAACTGACTCACAGAGACTCCGGGCAGCTTACAGAAATAAAAGTGCAACACAAAAGCCAATGAATGCCCATCCCTCTCTGATAACAATCAAACCAACCACTTAATGGGCTCCAGATCACCTTGAAATCCTCAGACCTGTTGGCAAAACCATGATTTCAGGGCCTTTTGCAAACGAGTGTCAAAGTGGAGGCTAATCTTATTTCAGCAGGGATGATGTTCCACAGGGAGGGACCCATCATAGAGAAGGCCTGTCTTCTTGGAGCCATATCAATTTATTAACATGGCCGTATTAATTGCCCAGAGAAGAATCAGCTGCAGTGACGTTCTTCCTTTCACCCTCAAAGTATGCCAGAAAACATGGTTTGCTCCAAAGATAGTTTGCCTTTTAGGTTGGCGTCAAAAGTTAGACATATTCTACTTTCTCCCATCAATTCTGAGACACTCACTGCCGAAGCTCAGTAGAGAGTTTTTCTTGCATTTTTCTTCCTCCCACCAAATTTTTGCTCCGTGGAATGAAAGAGGATTTGTTTCTAAATATTTCATCAAAGAAAAAGAGCGTGTTGGAGAAAATTGCAAGGGTGGAATGTGCCGTTCTTGCCCTTACTCTGACACGGTGTGCCCAAGGGGCGATATGGTTCTCCAGCATTTCCTTTAAATCCCATGAGGCTTTTCTATCATGGCGCTTCAGTTTTGCCCTTGAGAAAGGGTGAAGTTCTCCTTTTTTGTGGGAAAACTTTTGCAAAAAAGGAAGAAGAATCCAGCAGTACCACACATTTGCATTGACTGCATTCTATAGTTTGTCTTCCTCTTGAGAGTCTATGTGGTACATTTGGGAAAATCCATTTTTATTTCCCCAGGTCACAGTTTTGCAAGCGTTGGCCTTTGAGAGGATGGCTCTTCTAAAGTCATCCATTGGAAATGTGTGTGTTTGTGAAGTAATTTCTCATATTGCAGGCAATCCTTGATTTACAACCGTTCATTTAACAACTGTCTGAGTTACAACAGCACTGAAAAAAGTGACTTACGACTGGTCCTCACTTTTACGACTGTTTCAGGATTCCCATGGTCACGTGATCAAAATTCAGGCACTTGGCAACCAACAAGCATTTATGATGCTTGCAGAGTCCTGGGGTTGTGTGAGCACCATTTGTGACCTTCCCAGCCAGCCTTGGACAAGCAAAGTCAGTGGGTGAAGCTGGATTTATTAACAACCTAGTGCAGGGGTAAGCAACCTTGGCTCTTTTATGACTCGTGGACTTCAATTCCCAGAATTCCTGAGCCAGCATGGCTCAGCATGGAAACCTCTCCCTTTCCCCTCAGCATGGCTGACTCAGGAATTCTGGGAGTTGAAGTCCACGAGACATAAAAGAGCCAACGTTGCCTATCCCTGACCTAATGATTCATTCAGCTGTGGCAAAAAAAGGTCGCAAATTTAGGTGCCACTCACTCAACAACTGCCTTGCTTAGCAACAGAGATTCTGATCCATATTATGGTCCTAAGTGGAGGACTACCCATATTACCTGGCAGTTATAAGCTGCCCGGAGAATAACATGATTAAAATCGGGTTAGAAGCCTACAAAACACATACAATAAAAATGGTATTCGAAGAAACCCTTCCTTTTTTCTTTTTTTTTTCTTTTTTGCATGTAACCTATCTGTCAGTGTAGAAAAAGGAATCCTAGAAAACTGGGTTTTGTTGGAAGTTGAATTGTACACAAGGTAACAGCTCTCTCCAGAGTTGTAAATAGGAAAATAAAAAAGATTAAATGTTCTGGTTTATTAATATATCAAGTGCACACCGCATGGACACAATTGTCTGATATGTCATTTCCGTTCGAGAGAGTGGAAATCAAGATCTGGGAAGTTTGCAGATGAAGTCTTAAAGGAGGAATGGGATGAAATGTCTGTGGATTGCGACTTCTAAATCCTATTTCACAATCCAATCTAATTATGTTTGAGACATGTTTTTTTTTCACTCGTTCAGAAGGAAGGAAGGAACCAAATCAGCATCATTTATGAACTTTCTGAACATCAGACCTGCAAAGACCCTAACTCTTTTCAAAGAAAACTCCTGTTCTCCCCCCATTTGCTGCGACAGCTTAGTATCTTCTGGAGCAGCCAGAAAGCTTTGAACAAGTAGGTGGAGGATATCTTAAAAGGTCAGCAACTGACTGAACCCTCAGAATCCTTGATCGTGCAATTCGATTTAGCACTCTGTAAAGCAGGAGTTGACGAGTTCCATCTGAAGGTCCAACTTGACCAGCTGTTGTGATTCCGTGCCAGCCTGTGTTCCCAACAGCTGAGTCTGAGGAATCTGAGGAGGAGGTGGAGGAGGCTGTTGAGGGGCCATCAGGGTCAGAGGGAGGCTCTGATGAATTACAAGACTCACGGCTTGATGAAGAGCCTGGCCCCTCCAGTCGTGTTTCTGATGAAGCTCAGCTGTGTGAGGAGCAGGAGTCANTCTTGTTTGCAACGTGTTCCTGTGGACTATTTCCTTCCTTTGAACTTGAGGTTTGCTGTTTGTGTTTTGGACTTATTGACAGGATTGTCACCCAAATAAAAGGGATTTTGTTTTGTTTTAACGTTTCCAGCCTATTGTATCAGCAGGGGTTGGTCCTTGTGCCTTTAACAAGGACGGCAATAGGCTGGGATAGAACACCAGCCAAAACTTTGTGTTCTTTGACTAGGGAACTTTGAAAGGAAATGCTTGCTATTTAAGATCTGTTATCTTGACTACCGGGTGGGAAAAGCACGGTGTGGGACACAAACAGACCCTAGGAGTGTGTGTTGGAATGGGAAGAGGGGATTCAAAATAGAGGAAGGGGCTGGGCAGTACTTGGAGGGACATGATCCATAGAGGGATTCAATCAAGATCACGAGAGGTTACTACCTCTATAAAACCTTAGTAAGACCACACCTAGAATACTGCAACCAGTTTTGGTCTCCACACTATAAAAAAGATGTTGAGACTCTAGAAAAACTGCAGAGAAGAGCAACAAAGATGATTAGGGGACTGGAGGCTAAAACATATGAAGAACGATTACAGGAACTGGGCATGGCTAGTCTAGTGAAGAGACGGACCAGGGGAGACATGATAGCAGTCTTCCAATATTTGAGGGGCTGTCACAGAGAGGAGGGGGACAACCTATTTTCCAATGCACCTGAAGACCAAACAAGGATTAACAGATGGAAACTGATCAAGGAGAGATTCAACCTAGAAATAAGGAGAAATTTTCTGACAGTGAGAACAACCAACCAATGGAACAGCTTGCCTTCAGAAGTTGTGGGAGTTTCATCACTGGAAGTTTTCAAGAAGAGACTGGGCAGCCACTTGTCAGAAATGGTGTAGCGCAGTGGTGGCAAACCTATGGTACTGGTGCCAGAGGTGGCACTCAGAGCCCTCTCTGTGGGCATGCACACCGTCACCCCAGTTCAACTGGCTTTTATAAAACCTTTTCGCTTTAGGCCTCCACTGCCGTGTACTAAAAAAAAGGTTCAATCAGTCAATTTCAACTTCTTGCAGGGAAAAAAAAGATCTTGCAAAGTTGGAATTGATTGATTAAACTTTTTAGTCCCACCCAGTCTGCTGTTACCACCGCAGCCACACCCACCCAATGGGCCACACCCACCCAATGGGCCACACCCACCCGGCACCCGACGATGCATAAGTGGGTTTTGGGTTGCAGTTTGGGCACTCGGTCTCTAAAAGGTTCGCCATCACTGGTGTAGCGTCTCCTGCTTGGACTGGACTAGATGGCCTACAAGGTCCCTTCCAACTTTGTTATTCTATTATTCTATTCTATTCACTTTCCCCCCTTACAAAGATCCAACATCCTGTGTGGGTTTTTTTGGAGCCAATTCAGTCCAGGAAAAATTCTGTCCTAAAAGGGAAGCAGATGATAAGACTTTCATCGGGACAAGCTTGTTAGGGGCTGCTTTATGCATTGACAGCACAACATGGATAACTTTAAGCTTTTACTGAAATCACAAGTGATGATTTTCTAGCAAATGTTAGACCAGTTCTCTTAACATTCCAGATACAGGACATGGATATGGGATTTAATTTAGTAGGAAGATAGAAAAGAGCGATTAATCAACGTTCCAGAGGAGTGGGTTCCCTGGATGTTTGCCAGTCAAGTTAGAATGTTGATAGAAAAAGCTTTAATCTGGACTCCTTCAGGAAGGGAGAAGTTGAAATCCAGATTTAACACACACTCCCAGCTATGTAATTCCATTAACAATCAACGAAGTTTTAATGTGTGCAGCAAGTTCTTAGTTGCATATGAAGTTATGTGTGTGTCTATACACATACAGTCAGCCATACATGCATACAATCCACAACGATTTTATTTTAGAAGAAAATAAGATTGGCAAATGGGCACTTAAAATGCCTTTGCATCAAGCCCCCCCCCCGCTGAGGTGAGGTCATAGATCTATGTCGTCATAAATTACTGACGTCACCACAATGGCAAGAACAGAGGCAAAGTTGCTTTGGCAACCCAGTCATACACTCGCCCTCCTCTACTTCTGCTGAAACAGAAGTTGTTTCCACTCTGGGATTGGTTATTATGAGCTGTCCCTCAAAGCCACTGGCGAATCGCCTCTCCATTATCGGAAAACGGAGTTAAGATTACACTCCAGGGGCGGGACTATTCCTTAGTCCTTTGTGAGCCTTATGACAGAATGGATAGATTCCTATTATGAATCGGAAAAAAGGCGGGGATATAGTCCATCTAACCAATTGAGATGAAAAAGAGGCGGGCGTAATCGACCTAATTTCCCAAATCTCTTTGTGGGTGGCCTAGTTCTGTCCAATGAAGAACAAGAAACTCAATGACAGCTCGACAGCTATGCTAAATTGGAAAATCGGAAAGAGGGAACGCGTCTGAAAGAATCCAATCAGCTTCTCGTATACGACAGAGTGACACCCCGAGGAACCAATGGCATCCCACCCGCCCCTGCAAGGCGACAGTGAGAACCCCGCGCAGTCTTCAGAAGAGAAGCCGGGAGCTAAGATGGCGGCCGCCGACGGAGATGATTCCCTTTATCCTATCGCTGTGTTGATCGATGAGCTGCGGAACGAGGACGTTCAGGTACGGCCCGATTCGGCGGGCGTTCAGCTGTTGCTGAGGGAAAAACAGCCAACGGGGGGGAAGAACACGTCCAGGCCCGAGAACCCAGTGCCCGGCACGATGACCAATCAGGGGCGGTCTTTTATCTGAGAAACCCGGATGGGAGCGCTCAGAAGCCGAGCCGGATTGGTCGCGAGAGATTTCATTGAAGAACACCAAAAGGAAGGGGGTGGCTAATGAGAGAGGCCGTGTTATCTGCTCCCCCTCCTGCGGCAATGCAAGCAGCCGCGCGATTGGTTGGGCCACCCATTTCTCTGATGGGGGAGGGGGACCGGGATGGTGGTTGGGGTGGGGGGGGGTGTGAAGGCTGGTCGTCTTTTATAAAGCATACTTGTGGAAGAGAGCGGAGGGTTCTGATTGGGTCGTGCCAAGCTTCCTAGCCAATCGGTGAAGGGCCCGGGGCAGCCGCTGGGATGGTTTTCTGATTCTGGCCTTCCCTTGTTGGGGATGTATTAGGCCGCCCCCCCCCCCCACCATGAAAGGCGGGAAGGGAGGGGCTGTCAATAAAGGGGGCCCTGATGGAGGTAGCCCTTGATGGCTGAGGAAGGGGCGGAGTCTTCCTCTCTCCCCGCCCTTCTGGCTTCCGGATGGATGCCCTCCAGATGTGTGGCCCACAATCCTGAGCTTTCTGGGGCGCCTGTTGGGAGAAAAGGCTGTCACAGCCATTGCTGATGGGGGAGGAAGCTTCGAAGTATTTCTACTAGAGCAGGGGTAGGGCAACCTTGGCTCTTGTGTGACTTGTGGACTTCAACACCCAGAATTCCTGAACCAGCCGTGCTGACTCAGGAATTCTGGGACTTGAAGTCCACAAGTCATACAAGGGCCAAGGTTCCCCACCCCTGTCCTAGAGGACTACCAGATTCTATGACAGCTTTGTCCCATCCGCCTGGTAAACTTGCACGATTCGTTTTTCTCGCCCGTGTACAGGTAGTTCTCGACTTATGACCGCAGTTTTTGAGCCCAAAAGTTCTGTTGCTAAGTAAGACATTGGTTAATTGAGTTTTGCCCTATTTGACGACCTCTTTTGCCCCCGATGCTAAGGGAATCGCCGCAGTTGTTAAATTCGTAACACGGTCGCTAAGCGAGTCTGGCTTCCCCAATTTGCTTGCCAGAAGGTCACAAAAGGTGAATCACCTGACCTCAAGTTACTGCAACCATCATGAATATGTGTCAGTTGCCAAGGGTCTGAATTTTGATCACCATGCTGCAATGGTCATAAGAGTGAAAAAGGGTCAGAAGTCCCTTTTTTCAATGCTTTGAACGTCACTAAATGAATTGTTGTAAGTCAAGGACTACCTGTATATATATATATACATCCAAACTAGACTGTTGTTTCTGTGGGTCAGATGTGTGTGTGTATGTGGGTTTATACATAATTATGTTTTTGTCATGTTTATGCAGTGTATATTGGAGATGGTTACTCTTTGAGAGCTGTATGCAAAAAAATCTCATTTATTAATGTACATTTAAAGTGACAGTAAAGTTACTATTCTATTATTCTCTTTTAAAGCCACAATTGTTTCTGCTGTAGATACACAAGAGAAAAAAAAACTAGGTCTGTCTTGTTGCAGGAGTACCTTTAAGGCTGAGACTCGGTCTGTTGGGCATCCAGCCAGCAGAGTCAACCACCTTATGTGTTGTAAAATGCTTCAGGTCTGTCTATTGCAGTGTTTCTCAACCTTGACAATTTTAAGGCATGTGGACTTCAACTCCCAGAATTCCACAGCCAGCATTGCTGGCTGTGAAATTCTGGGAGTTGAAGTCCACATGCCTTAAAATTGTCAAGGTTGAGAAACACTGGTCTATTGGGTCAGTGTCTCTTAAGCTTGGTGACCATAAGATACAAGGACTTCAACTGCTGGCTGGGGAAATTGAGGAATTGAAGTTCATGCATCCTATAGTAACTTACCACATTTGAGAAACACTGCCTTGCAATAAAGTAAGAGCGAACAGGGATTCTGGTGATGAAATTGATTCTTCAGAAGGATGCAGTCCTATCTGGAAGCTTCTAACTTTCATTTTTACTTTGAGCAAATGGACATGCTAGGCAGTGTCCTTTCAGACCCTTGAAACTGAACTAATTCAGCAGAATGGGATACAACTGTATGCATCTAAACTTTCAACAAGACATCTCCAATTGAATAACCCACCAGTGGTTGGGGTGGAAAAACACTATTGTTTGAAAATAGTGCCCCCACCACCATCATTTTTTTTCCAGTTTACACTTATACACATGCTTCACTTGAAAAGGAATCCAGTGCCTGTTGGAGATGAATGAAAGCAATACACCAGGATAGGAGTAAATGGTCATCTAAAGGAGCAGTCTGTATTTTTTACACTATATATATCTGTGCTTAATGTATCACAGATAAATGGAGAATAAGAGCATTATTATGTATTACACATCAGATGTAAACAGCAGCTCCGTAGCTTTTGTGTGAGGGAAAAGAAGGGGGGGGGGAAGGTGAAGTCTTGCTGAGTGTTGTATTCATTATATCCTATCATCTTAGTAGTATATAACCCTGGATAATCAGGATTATTCAGTTGCAGATCTTGACAGTTCATGCAGTCATAATTTGTAGAAAGATTTAAAAAAATCAGCATGCACTAGACAATCTAGATAGGGAGCTAGCACCTATTTATAGAATTGGAACAAAAGAAAAATTGTGGTTTATATTAGCCATACATACTATTTTTATCTATATATATCAATGATTATATACGTAGATGTGCAGACAGATTTGTATGTTTGAATAAATATATGTAAAGAGGCACCTGCTACCATGTGGGTGGATTATGAAGATGTGTATAAAAATGGAGTGCTTTATTAGTGCCATAATAGTTTCAGTTATATATAAAGTCAGTATTCAGCATTCAGGCAAAACTGGCATATTTCTCTTCATGGTTCATCTGTGTGAATCTGTTCCTTGCATTTCTTCCCCCCATATGCAGCTTCGTCTGAATAGCATCAAGAAACTCTCTACCATTGCACTGGCCCTGGGTGTTGAGAGGACGCGCAGCGAGCTCTTGCCTTTTCTCACAGGTAAATGAAAATACTTGGCAAGGTAGGAAATAGAATGTGGAACTAGGCTAGGTAGGAAATAGAATGTGGAACAGTTTGGGCACATTTCTGTTCCAGTCATTCATTTTTGAGGATTGCCCCGTGCCTGCTCTGTGAGCATGAAGATCCTGCAGAATACTGTGACATCCTTTACACCATGCTCATTGACAGAATCCCAGAATCTTCCAAAGGGTAGTGAAATTTCATGGGGGCTAATTCTTTGCTGATCTGCATTAACTCGTGTATGTTTCAGTTGTCAGATGTTTCTCCTCTTTATGAACGATTAACCTCCTCACTTCAGCTTTCATTTGTCATTAGTAATTTTGGGAACAGGTAATATCTAAATAAGTTAATCATCTTTATATGGGGTCGCGATGGGTCGGACACGACTTCGCAACTAACAACAATATATAAACCTGACAAAAAAGAAAAAAAAATGTGGAAATACAGTTTTCCTGGACCTACATCTGTATCTCATGGCAATCAAGTCTGAAATTGTATGCCAGATTTCCCCTAACATGAAGCATTCCAGACATTTTGCCCAATAGCTCCATTCCGGACCATTGATCATGCTGGCCTGGGGTTGATTGAAGTTGTAATCCAACAGATATGGAATCATTTCCTGTAAGCAGTGTGTATCATTGAGGTCCCTTTGGAGTTGTATAGAGTATTTTATATTCTAAAGTATTCAAATTCTGCGCAGTATTGATTCTTGGATCTTCCCAAGACAGTTTGTGAAATATTGATGGTGTTATATTAAATTGGGCACGGTTCTACCGTGGTTCATGTGTGTCTCATCAAATCTTTCATTAGATTTCTATGTTCCCATAGGCCAGGGGTCTTCAAACTTGGCACTTTTATGACTTGTGGACTTCAACTCCCAGAATTCCTCAGCCAGCGTGCCTGGCTGAGGAATTCTGGGAGTTGAAGTCCACAAGTCATAAAAGGGCCAAGTTTGAAGACCCCCTGTTGTAGGCATTTAAACTCAGTCCTATTTATGACCATTTAAAAAATAAATATCAGTCCAGCTATTCAGAGACTCAGTTTGACTGCCTCTCAGTTCTCCCTATACATGTGGAAGAATAATAAAAATAAATTGTTCATGAATTGGCGCTTTCTCATTTTTTGTTCTAAGAATATACAGGCTTTATCTTACTTTTTATTGGTTTTTTGTTTTTTTTTTACTTCTTGCAGATACTATTTATGATGAGGATGAGGTCTTACTTGCTCTGGCAGAACAGCTGGGAACTTTTACAGCTTTGGTCGGGGGGCCTGAATATGTCCACTGCTTGCTGGTAAGTTATAGGCCACTTTCTGTGAAGGACTCGGGAAGAGTGACTAACACAGAAGGAAAATGGAAGAACCACTTCCGTTCCTTTCAAAAGATGAAATTGGGGTACGCACTTTGTTAAATGCCCAGATGACCAAGCTGCTGAGAAGTTAGCCTGGGTGGCTAGGATCCTAGTTGGTTTGGTTAATTAGTAAAGAAAATGTTTATCCCCTTCCAAAATAATAAAAGTATTAAAATGATAGTTGGTGATCATTGTTTGATTCCA
Source organism: Protobothrops mucrosquamatus (assembly GCF_001527695.2). Taxonomy (NCBI): domain Eukaryota; kingdom Metazoa; phylum Chordata; class Lepidosauria; order Squamata; family Viperidae; genus Protobothrops; species Protobothrops mucrosquamatus. The sequence continues at coordinate 226,092 of NW_015388301.1, forward strand.
CATTATAGGTGGATTTAACAATAACAGTATAGGGGGATTTTTTCCCCCCAAAGTTAGAATTGTACCCAGATAGAATAGTATGACTGGAATGTAACGTTTCCCATTTGAACGCACAAATCCCAATTTTCTGTCACATTCCTTGCTCCCTGTGTAAGCTTTCTCATCACCTTCTCCTCTTGGAAAAAGAGTGGCATTACTTGAATTCCTATGACGAACTCAAACAAACAAGCCAACCATTAAAATATTGGCGAGCTCTTAGGTTTTTCCTTCCTGGTGGTTCGTGGAAAATGCATACATAATGTGCCATTTCCTCCTCTTCCTCCTTTCTCCAGCCCCCGCTCGAAAGCCTTGCTACAGTGGAAGAGACGGTGGTGCGGGACAAGGCCGTGGAGTCCTTGAGGGCAACCTCCAATGAACATTCTCCAGCTGACCTTGAGGCTCACTTCGTGCCCCTGGTGAAGCGTCTGGCGGGAGGCGACTGGTTCACCTCTCGCACTTCTGCTTGCGGCCTCTTCAGCGTCTGTTATCCCCGAGTTTCCAGCTCAGTGAAAGCTGACCTCCGCCAGTAAGTCAAATGCCTTGCAGTCAAAACCGGGACCCCGTCATAAAATTCCAAATAATCAAAAGAGGAGAGATTCTTCCCCCGTTCCAGTATGTTGTCCTTAATAAGTTGCTGCCTTTTCTTTTTTCTTTTCTTTTTTTTGGCAGATATTTCCGAAATTTGTGTTCGGACGATACGCCAATGGTGAGGCGAGCCGCAGCCTCCAAACTGGGAGAATTTGCCAAGGTCTTGGAACTGGAATATGTCAAAAGCGAGATCATCCCCATGTTTTCGAACCTGGCGTCTGACGAGCAGGTCTGTGTATGGCATCGTGTTAGCTTTGGGGGGGGGAGGATAAAGGGGAGCGAGCTGAATCCGAGGGGTGGGCTGTCTACCCCTTGTGCTTTTTGTGAGGAAGATCTTCATGTTGACACACAGGACTCTGTGCGCTTGTTGGCTGTGGAGGCCTGTGTTAATATTGCGCAGCTCCTGCTTCAGGAGGACTTGGAGTCCTTGGTGATGCCGACGTTACGACAAGCCGCCGAGGACAAATCTTGGCGAGTCCGTTACATGGTGGCTGAGAAATTCACAGAGGTTTGTACAAATACTTGTGTATTTTGACGTTTACGTTCTCTTCATTTTTGAAAGTTAAATTACAGTAAATGTTTAAAATGTACCAGTGCTTTTGTTCCTCTGCAGACCAAGAGTTTTCGTGGGTAGAATTCTTTCTGGCAGGGAGGAAAGTTTTCCTATTTTGGAGTGTTTGCATGGTCAGTTTTGGGACTGTTTTTTGTTTTTCCCCTCCTATAGCTCCAGAAAGCTGTTGGGCCAGAAATCACAAAAACCGACTTGGTCCCAGCCTTCCAGAATCTCATGAAAGACTGTGAAGCTGAAGTGCGAGCTGCAGCCTCCAGCAAAGTCAAAGGTTATTTTTAGTCAATATCAAGATGTCTTGATATTTCTATAGAATTTCCCTGTACAGGTAGCCCTCAAGTTACAGCCATTCGTTTACAACTGTTCAGAGTTACAGCAGCATTCGAAAAAATGACTTGCCACTGTTGCAGCATCAGCATCGTCATGTGATCAGAATACATGCAACCAGCGTGTATTTACAACAGCTGCAGTGTCCCCGTGATCCAGTGAACACCTTTTGCAACCCTCCTAGCTGGCTTTTTGCAAGCAAAGTCAGTGGGGGAAGCAGGATTTGCTTAACAACCTTATATTTGCTTATCCACAGTGATTCACTTAACCACGGCAAAAAGGGCATAAAATTGAGCACGAGTCACTTAACAACTGCCTTGTACAGCAGTGGAAATACTGGTCCCAGTTTGGCTTGTAAATCAAGGACATCTGTATTTCTGAAAGGGATGGACTCTGGGCAAGAAAAGAAGAATTTGTTTCATTAAATACATCTAGTTGTGTAATTGTTTTAAGCACTTAATATGTAGACCTAAGACAATTGTCTGGATCCAGCTGTAGGAAGACTTTTAAGTTTTCAGAACAGAGGTCAGGAATATTTTTGCCTACAGTTTCAAGGATTAATATATAGTATGTCTTATGTTGGGCCGGAGAAGTTTAAGTATTTAGTTGATAATTAGGAAAAAAAATATATTACCTGGGTGAAATCTGCACTGAAATTCTTGTTTCTCCATCTTTCTTTCCCAAGAATTCTGTGAAAATTTGTCTCCTGATTGTCGTGAAAATATCATCATGACTCAGATTTTGCCCTGTATCAAGGTACGTACCAGAAAGCTATCTTCTCTGGTAACTTTTGAATGGTTCTTAAAAGCATCAGTTCATAGTTTTAACTGGCCCAATCGGAAGCATGCTTGCAGGAAGGCTGAAGACTGGAGGAATTGTCTTTAAAGAGAACACGTACAAAAGAAGCAGTTGCGTGCTTCTGCCTCTAAAACATTGATGTTTGCAAGGTGACCAAATTGTAAAGAGAATCTGGTTGACTTCCTCTATGAACGTGTGTTCTAGATATGTGTCTATGAGTGTCTGATTGTAGAGGTTTATAGATTGTAGGTGTGAATACATTGACATTGAGATATATTCCAATATTCCAGTTGTTTATTACATTCAACAAATAAGATGGCAGCAATGGTGTGTATAAAGGCAGTCAGATCGGAGGCGTGGCATAAATAGCTTGTGATGCCTTAAATTATGCCATTTTATTATTTAGGAACTAGTATCAGATGCCAATCAACACGTGAAATCAGCTTTGGCATCCGTGATCATGGGATTGTCTCCTATTCTGGGCAAGGACAACACAATTGAGCATCTTTTGCCTCTCTTCCTGGCTCAGCTCAAAGACGAGGTGAGTGTTCTTTCCCTCCCCCTATTTTTGAGGTCACTTAAGGGTCTTTGTGGTTTACTTTGAGGTAAAGAGTAGTGTTGTCTACTCAGATGGCTTCACTGCACTGAGATAATTGAGTAAGAATAATTAAAGAAAATCTATTGGTTAGTGTTGTGTTTCTCAACTTTGGCGACTTAAAGATGTGTGGACTTCAACCCCCCAGAATTCTGCAAGTTGAAATCCACACATTTGAAAAATTGCCCCAGTTGAGAAACACTGGGTTAGTGTTAAGGCATGTATATACCTTAACCTCTAGTTAAATGATCTTAGGCAATTTATAGACGACATTTCCGGCTTCTAGGATGAACAGCTTTCTGAATAGCATCAACTGCATTTGTTATACAGGATTTTTTTTTTCAAAACCTTATAACTAGTTGCATTAATATCGGCATCTTTTAGCTATTCAGAAATTTGAACATTTTAACTTTTGTTCCCTTTTTTCATCTTACCTATGTTCTTAGGAACCTCCCCTTAAACTAGCACATCCGGAAGCGTTTTAGAAGTGACCATTGTGGCAGTGAGTCTTCTCCATTCTCATCCGTCTGTCTCTTTTCTGCAGTGCCCTGAGGTCCGACTCAACATCATCTCCAACCTGGACTGTGTGAATGAAGTGATTGGCATCCGACAGTTGTCTCAGTCTCTGCTGCCAGCAATTGTGGAGTTAGCAGAGGATGCCAAGTGGCGTGTGCGGTTAGCTATTATTGAGTATATGCCCCTGTTAGCTGGACAGCTGGTGAGTGTGGGGATTTTTTTTTACTGTTTGAAAATAACTGTAAACATTTCTGTTTTTTACTCAGCAACCTGGACATTATTAAATCAGTTAGAATGTGAATAGCCACAGGTGCTTGTAGGGTTCCTGCTTTTCTGTGATTAATTCTGCTAGGGCTGTTTTGTCAAAATCTCCAAATTTGATGATCACCTATTGGGTTGCCCTGAAGGGTCTGCTAATTGAACAAAGTCTGTTTCTCCAGATTTCTGTTTTTGTTCTGTTCGTTTGTTTTTTTGTTTAAGGATGAGGATTCTATAACTTTATTTGTAACCTCGTAATTTGCAACCTTGCTGATTCATTTGCTGTCACTTTTAATGTTCCCTGTCTTCAGGGTGTGGAATTCTTTGATGAGAAGCTAAACTCCCTTTGCATGGCCTGGCTAGTGGATCATGGTAAGACTCAGATCCTGATGATTGATAGTGGCTCGTTTCTCCTTTACCAGTCATCTCCTGTAACATTGGTTCACAATTATGCACTTCACTTCTAAGTTGCCTGGTACATGCCAAGGAAGGTACAGTTCCAAATCTGAAGGTATCTGCATTTTTACAAGTAGTTTTTCAGTTACAATCAGTTGCTTAACAGCACCCAAAAGGTGCTTACAACCTGATTCCAACGTTCTGATGGCTGCCATGCTCCCACCCCCCAGTTATATGACCATTTTGGGGGCACCTGACATCTGGCCTGTGCTTAAGGCCGCTTGTAGCATCCCGTGGTCAAATAAACACAATTTGCAGTGTCTTTGCCAAAAAAACTGGCATTTTCTTCCGATATTTGGCAAAAAAACCCAACAACAAGCAATAGATTTGCTTAACTGCTGCAAAAAAAGGTCCTAAAATCAGGTTGGTCATGTGATGTGCCATTGGCAGGCTCCATTATGGTTATAAATCGAATATTGAAATCACCAGAATCTGACTTTTCGAAGTGGCGATTAATTCTGTGTTTAACTCTAGAAGCATTAATAGCTTCAGGGCATCTTTAGTTTTAACTATTATGCCAGCTGCAGTTTCATATGGACCGGAAGCACTTCCTCAGATCTCCATTCTCTGGATGGAGAATATAATCCAATCAGGCTTATATGGTAAACTCTGGAGTTATTGAGTAGGATATTTGAAGAGTTAGCTCTTTTTACATATTCCATACTGAACGTGAGACCATCTGAGAAAAAGCTTTCAGTGGCTCCCAGTAAGTGCAGGGCAGTGGGTAACTTTTAGTACAAAGTTCTTTTTTGAACTGAATCCTTGGAATAACATCTTTAGTGAAGATTGGTTTCTTATTTTTTGTCACTGGTTTTTCATATATCTAAATGCCCTAGATCCATGGTGGCAAACCTATGGCATGCGTGCCACAGGTGGCACGCAGATCCCTCTCTTTGGGCACACATGCCATCGTCCCAGTCCTAGGCCTTCAGCTGGGTTTTATAAAACCTTTTTGCTTTAGGCCTCTGCCGCCGTGTGCAAAAAAAAAAAAGGTTTAATCAATCAACTTCAACTTCTCGTGGGGAAAAAAAAGATCTCGCGAAGTTGGAATTGATTGAACTTTTTAGTCCCACCCAGTCTGCTGTTATCACTGCAGCCACACCCACCCAATTGGGCCATGCCCACCCAGCACACGATGATACATAAGTGGGTTTTGAGTTGCAGTTTGGGCACTCGGTCTCTAAAAGGTTCGCCATCACTGCCCTAGATATTTAGTTCATGTATCTGTTTCATAGTTGATAACTTAAACCACTTTATATAACTTTTTTCATGGGTATCAAGTGGAGGTTACTAATCAGTTTTTTAAAAATGGTAAATGTCTCATAGGAATAGGAGCACACTTTCCTTCATCTCAGCTACTAAAGACATATTGGATTGATTGATTTTTATCCCGCCTTTATCAGGCAGTGAACGTACCTAATACACCTTCCTTCTCCACAACAACAACCCTGTGGGGTGTGTTGGGCTGAGTGGGGGTGACTGGTCCAAAGTCAGCCAGCCAGCTTTCTTGCCTAAGGTTCTACGGTGGGACTAGAACTCACCGTCTCCTGGTTTCCAGCCTGGCGCCTTAAACCACCAGATCAAATTTTCATGCAGTTCATCCCAATTACATATAGAAGAAAAGAGGCTGTCGTTCAAAGGGAGAATATAAGTTAAAGTAGTTATTGGGTTTTTGGTCCACATTTTTAAAATTGGAAGTGCTTTTACCCAACTAGTAATCTATAGCACTGAAAGCATATTTCAGAATTAATGGGATACATTGTGTCAGCAATTTTCTCCAGCTGAGAAAGTGAATCATTGAAGGCTTTTAGTGCTAAAGGAAAAAAAGGTTGAATCACATTTTGGTATTTAATGGGATAATCTTTTCTAGCAATTAATTTCTGATTTAATGCAAGTACATTACCAAAAAAATAAATAAATTACAACACTCTAGCTTTTTTCGTCTTTTTTTTTTGCCCCTGTTTCAAACTTTTGATTATTCGGTATGCAGCATTCGTATAATTTTCAGTTATTTTTATTGTTTTCTGTACCATTTTGAGCGTGTTAATGATACTAGTGAATTTGCGCTTTTTGGTCTCATTCTCGCCTAATAAAATGTGTTCAAACTCTGACTGGTAATTATATAACGTGGTTAAAAGCTCATTTTCAACCTAGAAATTCTCTTGTCAGTTTCAGTTATTTCTGGGATAGGCACCGCGTAGGTACGGCATCAAATGAGGATATAAATTGCCAGTGGAAGCCAACGGTAGCAAAGCTCTCACAATTATATTTCAGTTTCCAGGGGCCATCAGTTCCAGTTGGATAGGAAAGAGGTAATGCAGACTGCAAAAAGAATACAGTCGGCTCAATTAGAAATGCTGCCTGTGGCATAAAATAGAACTGGTTTCCCATGCTGGGTTCCAAGAAAAATGTATAGATAGGACTCCAGCAAAGAATAGCAATTTGGCCAGTGTCAAAATGCACGATAGAAACGTGGTCAGTCACACTTTCTCTAATTAAAAGGTATTTCTGCAGCCCCAAAGTATCTCTGCATTTTAGAGAGAGGATTTTTTTTAAAAATTCAGGTTATTTTTTCCCTCTCATAATCTTTGACACTCTCCCGTATCCCTGAATATCTCTGTGTGCTGCAGAATTCACCTATTGCATGGGTAGGCAACCTTGGCTCTTTTACGACTGGTGGACTTCAACTCCCAGAATTCCTGAGCCAGCCGTGCTGAGGGGAAAGGGAAAGGTTTCCAAGCTGAGCCATGCTGGCTCAGGAATTCTGGGAGTTGAAGTCCACGAGTCATAAAAGAGCCAAGGTTGCCTACCCCTGACCTGTTGAAACAGAAAATCGTGTGATTATTGCAGGTATATCTCAAATCAAATCGTAGATATTGTGGCAAAACTACCAGAACTTGGCTCCCTTAAGTATTCTGTGTGTAGCTGTTTTGGAATATGTGTGTGATATTCTTTAATCTGTTCTATGGCTCATTATTTCTTCCATGCAGTTTATGCCATCCGAGAAGCAGCCACCAGCAACCTTAAGAAGCTTGTGGAGAAGTTTGGCAAGGACTGGGCTCATGCCACCATCATCCCCAAGGTGCTGGCCATGTCGAATGACCCCAACTATTTGCACCGCATGACTACGCTGTTCTGCATCAACGTGAGTTGGGGAAGGGATGAGCAAGAAGAAAAAACGGGACAAATTGCGGGAACGTGGAAGGAGGTGTGGGCACTGGTTGTAAAGAGTCAGTGCATGAACTGGGATAAGTAAGAATTGTCCTTGGGACCTGGGACTTTTTGGTTGGGAAGAGCAGATGGCCTTGCTGGGGAACTGAATCAAAGAGCTGCAGAACAAGGTCAGCATAAGCCCAGCTCCAAAACAGCAAACTTCTTCTCTTTTTTTAAAGATTTATTATTATTTTTAACAGAGTTATAATAATAATTATTCAGCAAAAACATGTTGTCTGAGTATCTTATTCACTAATACAAATTAAATTCCTAATCCCTAAATCTTTTCTCTAGCCATCGCTAAAATAGGTCCCAAGTTTGAAAATATTCCGTTTCTTCTTTTTCTTTCAACCTTAAAGTAAGTCTGTCCATTTTCCGCACAGTCCAATATTTTTTTGATTTTATTTCTTCTTCCGGTGGTATTTCTTCGTTCTTCCAATATTGTGCAAATATAATTCTTGCCGCTGTTATCCCATGTAGAATCAAATATGTACTTTGCTTATCAGGTTTTTCTGGCATTATGCCTAGTAAAAAAAAAAATCAGGTTTATAGTCTATGTCAGTGATGGCGAACCTTTTAGAGACCGAGTGCCCAAACTGCAACCCAAAACCCACTTATTTATCGCAAAGTGCCAGGGCTGCATCAACATTGTGGTGCCCTCAGGGGGGATGGGCGTGGCCCACTGGGTGGGCATGGCTGTAGTAGTCACAGCAGACTGGGTGAGCATGGCATCGCCGGGGGGCCAACGCCGCTTGCTCACTCACTTCCTGCCCTGTCGCTTCCAAATGCCACATTGCTCACTACGCTGGTGAACTCTGCTGGGACAACGGCGTGCGTGCCCACAGAGAGGGCTCTGAGTGCCACCTCTGGCATGCGTGCCATAGGTTCGCCACCACTGGTCTATGTGTTTCTTTAACATTTCTCCTGCCGGTTTGAAGAGCTTCCTCGGTCCGTTTGGGCCAACCGCCGTTGGGTCCGAACTCTCAAGGTTTCCCTTCCTCCTCGTTGCCTCTCCAGGGCGACTTTCTGACCTCTTTGGGTCTCCAGACAAAGCGAAATCGGACTAGGAAACCGGAGCTCCGCTTTCTTTCATCCGTGTCGCCGTGACGCCCGGGGTCAGAACCGCAAACTTCTTAATTATAAGAGCTCCTCAGATCCAAGTTGCATAGGGCCCTTGATTGACCTTCCTGGCTCTTCCTTTGCTAGGTGCTGTCAGAGGTCTGTGGCCAGGAAATCACCACCAAGCACATGCTTCCCACGGTATTGCGGATGGCCGGTGACGCAGTAGCAAATGTTCGCTTCAATGTTGCCAAGTCACTTCAAAAAATTGGACCAATCTTGGATAACAGGTACGGGGAACAATAACTTGTTGTGGGTGCCATCTGGGTTTGGGGCTTATCTTGGTCATTGGGGTGGGAGGAGACAAAAGAGAAGAGATAGAAGCTGTGGTGGCACAGTGGTTAGAATGCAGTATTGCAGGCTAAACTCTGCCCACAGCCAGGAACTTAATCCTGACCAGCTCAAGGTTGACTCAGCCTTCCATCCTTCCAAGATGGGTTAAATGAGGACCCAGATTGTTGTGGGGCAATGTGCTGACTCTAAACTACTTAGAGAGGGCTGTAAAGCACCGTGAAGTGGTATATAAAGCTAAGTGCTATTGCTAAAGTGGAAATACTGAAGCTTTGGAGAATCTTAGATAGAGGGCCTTCTGCCTACTTCCTCCCCCTCATTCTCTGCCTTTATTTATTTATTTTTCCCAGCACCCTTCAGAATGAGGTGAAGCCGGTGCTAGAGAAACTCACCCAGGACCCTGATGTGGATGTCAAATACTTTGCCCAGGAGGCACTGACTGGTGAGTGTGCTGTCCCTAGTGGAGTTGAGCCTATTTCCTTCCTTCCTTCCCTCTCTCTCTCCCTCCCTCCCTCCCTCCCTCCCTCTCTCTCTCTCTCTCTCCCTCTCCCTCCCTCTCTCTCTCTCTCTCTCTCTCTCTCTCTCTCTCTCTCTCTCTCTCTCTCTCTGGTTATTTTTGTAGATGTTTCATTACCCAACTAGGTAACATCACTGCACAGTGCACTGATGTTGTTATCTAGCTGGGTAATGAAATGTCTGTAAGAAAATAGCTAAGCTCAGAGAGCTCCAGTGACCCCACACCTCAACCCTGAGCTAAAAATGTTCTCTCTTTCCTTCCTTCCTTCCTTCCTTCCTTCCTTCCTTCCTTCCTTCCTCCCTCCCTCCCTCCCTCCCTCCCTCCCTCCCCCATCTTAACCTAACACTTTTAGAGTGCATTTCTCTTTTCTTGCTAGACCGCTGCCTAATTCTTACCATGGAAGGCCTTATGGAGGAAGGACATAAACCTTCTCTTTTCTTAGGCTTCCTCTTTAATTTCTGTTTCCAAGGTGATTTCAAGCTCACTTGGCATTCAGCCTGAGTGCACATGGTCCTTTATTTCTCCTGCTGTTAGCTGTTTCCATCAGAAGGCTTCCAGGAGAAGTTTCTTGATCAGCACCTTTGTAACCACTTTAGAGAGGGAAATCTATGGGGTGTTGGTGATCTTGGGCCTAAGTATGCTAACTTTATCTGTGAGGATTACTTTCCAAAATCATCTCAAAAGGTCTCATAGTCAGCACCCTAGTTTCCCTTTGCAGCCAACCAAATATTTGTGGGAAACGCATAAGCAGAACCCCAGGCCTGGGTAAGAGTTTCACAGCACTGGAGATGTGGATCTTCTCAAAAGCTCAATCCCCCTGATAATTCAGGGTTGGCTTCCGTGAACTCTTGGAGCACCATGGTTCTCCAGGACGGGGGGGAACTGTGTACACAGTTACTCAGGGTCAGCTACACGTTTGCGATGATGTGAAAGTTGTAGCAGAAGATCCCACTTGCACCCTGCAGGGACTGGCCGATGAGCACCTAAATAGCCGAGGCCTGACTGCACCTGGAACTCTCCTTTTCAAATTAATCCTAGCATGTGTGAGCAACAGTGTACAACGGGCACCGCACAACTGAACCTACAGCTGTTCATGAAATAGTTTATTAGCTTTCGTAAACTATGAACATGTAATACACCCTTTTCCTCTCTCCCCTACAGTGTTGACGTTAGCTTGAATCCAGGACCTGGCTCTGTTGTCTCTCCAACTTGGATGCTGTTGGGCCAACTATCTTTCTCCCTTTTCCCTGCATGTGTATGACCAGCCCACCCATCTCCTATTGGATGTACATGATGGAATAGGCCATGGCTGACTATTGTCCTCTCGGGAGTCCCACCTGCCTCTTCTCCTCTTAGCTCCGTGTTGTCAGACCTTCTTGGGCAGCTGTGACATTCTCTCCCCTTCTCATAATGGTCAGGTTCAACTTACCCTTTTGTTCCCACCCTCTGGGGGCCACAGGTGACCCACCCACCCACCCCCAGAGCAGGGGAATGGGAGGCAGAATCGATTCGTGGAAGCCTCCTGTCCCTTTTTGGGCCACAGTTTGCATGGGAATGCCATCGCCGTGCAGCCCGTAACTGTGCATGAGATACCCAGTTGAGCGTTCTCTCCAATCCACGCTCGGCCCGATTGGTCCCTTTTCCATCCCGATGATTAAAGCCGCCATCTTTTCCCTCCTCCTCGCCGTTGAAAGTATCAGTCAATGAAACGCGTTCCTTCACTCAAAATCCAACGCCTCGGTTGTTTTGCTCCAGAGAAGGTAGAAGGGTAGTTAAATCCTTGATTTAGACCTCTCGGTTTATTAGGCTTCCTAGTACAGTGTTTCCCAGTTCCTCTGCATGATTCTATTTCTGTGCCCTTTCTGTTTCCTTTCCCTGGCCTTTGCTGGAAGGAGGTAGCTATTTGGTGTACGTGTGTGTGTGTGTGTGTGTGTGTGTCTGTGTGTGAGAGAGAGAGAGAGAGCAAGCAAGCAAGCTGTGGAACAGTTGACATAGGCCAGGGATAGGCTGACTCAGGAATTCTGGGAGTTGAAGTCCATGAGTCATAAAAGAGCCGAGGTTGCCTACCCCTGGCATAGGCTGTAGAGTAGAAAACTCAAGTTGCTTTGGCTCATCACAGTGGGAGACTACCTCCAGGCTCAATTTTGTCCCATATTCCCACTGAACCTCCAAACTGGAACCATTCCCAAATTCTGGTGGTGCAAAACGAAAAGATGCTCTTTGATGAACGACGCATCAGTTGGCAGAAGAAGAGGGGGCATTGGGGGGGGTGGTTTCTCCATGCTTGAATGGTCCCATGGGCTCTTGATTGATGGGAGATCTGATTTCTGTACTGTAGAACTTCCTCGTCCCTTCCAGCTTTGCCTCGATGATGTCCCAGTTTTCCTTCTTCAGCACCTTTGAGTTCCTTGCTGTCGGCTCTCTAATACTTGCACTGGACATGTGAAAGAAGTGTGTATTCTAACCACTCAAACCCCCCCCCCTAACACATACACACACACACACTTACACACTGTCTCCCGTGCTCCATTAGCGGAACGTCATTTTTAAAATGTCAGATTTTCTTTTGTCTGTGTGTATGTGTGTGTACACGTGTTTTATTTTTCTCCTCTCTCCGATTAATAAAATGCTCGATCGTTACTTAACAAGGCTGGTAAGATTGAAGCTGGGTCAGTGAGTTCTTTTGAAATGAGGGCGCGGAGGAAAACCGGTAGGAGTCCACAAGTCTTAAAAGTTGCTGGCTGGGGGATTCTGGGAGTTGAAGTCCACACATCTGAAAGGGTTGAAAAACCCTACTTTGGGGAATAGCCGAGCTGCTTGGGAGCTGGATCGGGTCCTTCAGCTTGTTGAAAAGATTTCAGTCACATCTTTTATGCCTCATTTATTCTGCCTGCTTTTTCTATTCTAGTCATGCTTTTGGCAAAACAAACACAAAAAAAACCCTGCATGTTTCATTCGTTCTATCATTTGCTACAATGAAAGGACCTAGCCTTTTACGTACTTGGGTTTAATTTATCAAAATCTGTTGTTAAAATTAACTGCTGGCAGCTGGGCTGGTGAGAAGGTGGGAAGCAGGAATGGCTCATGAAGAAAATTTGCATAGAATTTCTTTTTAATGAGTGGGGCTTAGAGTTCCCAATGAAAATTAGCGCGCCACTGTCAACACGGTCTTGAATCAAACCAGTTCTGGTGCTTTTTGTAATGGATCTTCTGGGGTTTTGCCTTGTGTGCACAGAACCCTTATTTGTGTTCCTTTGATGACCAATGTGGAAAACAAAAGGTTTCAGGATCAACAGTCCCAACGCCTGGGGGTATTTTAATTCAAGAAATGATGTATTAAACAGGACCCCATCACCCATTCCAAACCTCTTTCTAGACGGGAAGGCATAGGAGACTTGTGATGTCTTTATCCCACTTGCTTTATTTATAAATATACAAACAGCATAATTCAAAGCAAGCAGACATTTTCCAAGAGAAAAACCCCACATCCAAGCTTAGCAATTTATAGCCAGTTTTTCTTCTAACTGCAAAGGTTTGCACTCTCCCAACGCCTGGATTTCCCCCTCAGGAGCATCTACAACCATTAAACCAGTGTTTCTCAATCTTGGCTACTTGACGATGACTTCAACACCCAGAATTCCCCCAACCAACATGAATTCCTGGAATTGAAATCCATATACCTTCAAGCAGCGCAGGTTGAGAATACTGCATTAAAGAAACCCTTAGGTCTCTTTTTTTTTAGAAGGACCACAACCCAGCCTACCTTCTTAATTGACTACTGATCATCCTTGGCTGCAGGTTGAAAAACTAGAAAGGGATATGATTTAACCAGTATTTTGACTGCTGTTTAACCCCACAACCTCATTTGAAGCAGCAAGTATCCCACGGTTTCCCCATGGACGTGTTTCCGGAGGTTGAGGGCCAGAATACCAAAAGAGATCTAAAGCATTTTATGCCCTTGAATTTTAAAAACTGGTTACTGTGGTGTCTGGCCCTGTGTGTGTGTGTCGCCATCACCACCCGTATCTGGAGATGGAGACTAGTCTACAAGCTGTCCATCTTATAAATAAGATTTTATGTGCCTTTTTTTTAATGAAGAAAATAAGTTTTGCTTTTCCAGCAGCTCTTCCACCCATACTCGAAAAGCTTCACTACCATGCTAGGGTTTTGTCTTTTGATCGTCCTGCTTCTCTGATTCAGCCGGTGATTCTACTAAAAATGACTGTCCTTTGTTCATCCTGTGCAATTGGCAGCCGCTGGGCTAATCAAAGGATTTTTGCATGGCAGAGAACATTGTGCCTCGCTAGAACCGGCTCTGACGATGAATTTACATCAGAGGCTGGTTGTTCTACACTCATCCTCCCAGGGAGACACTGCGGTATGGAGATGATGAGAGAAAGATTATCCCCGTCCATCATAGAATGCCTGGTGCCTCGTTGCTGCCTGCAGGGGCTTATGGCAATTGTAGTAACAAGACAGGCATTTGGCAGGGGGTACCACTGACCCTCCAGAGGATGGCTGAGATACACTATAAGATGAGCCTCAACTCTTACCTTCAAGTAGCGTGCTGAAGTGTTCTCGGCTAGGCTGAGAAAAGTATAAAAATGTCAAGACAACCCCTCCAAAAAGTGACTTAATTTTACAGTTAGGCTATGCTGAACCTAGTAACTAAACACATCTGCACTTACATGATACGTCAAGCTGTGTAAGCTAACCAAACGGGTTGAATTCAGACAACATACGAAAACAATGCGATTACAACAAACCTTTACATGCTGGGCAACCGTAGCTGCTAAAAACGGTGGGAAAACAAGCTTTTAAAGGTTAATGGGCTATCTTTTTCTAAAAATGCATGTGGTTCATCCTCAAGCACATTAGGATGTAAGACGTGGTAGGAGTTGGATGATGGCAGGAGAGGGTGGCTGTCCCTAAATTTGCTCCCCATCTCTAAATTTTGTTATCTTAAGCAGCAGATAGCTGTTTTATGCTTCTTCCTCCACCACAATCAGTCTGGGGGGCCAAAGAATAGGCAATTTTTTAGCTTGAGTCCTTGCTTTATGCAAAATATGCAAAGCTAGCCACATTTTGCTGAAACAGTCCAGAGACGAGAGCCATCATTTGAGACATCCTGTATCATTAACCAAGTCTGGTTGCTAGCTAGTTGGAATTAGTTTTCTTGCACAATCCAACTTTTGGTTTTAGTTTCGCACACTGGTAAAGTTCCTCAGTAGGAAACTTGATCTGAAGTAAGGGAGATAATGTCTCACTTAAAATCAGCCACAAAATTGAATGGAGAGAGAGGGGTCTGTAGCCATCCAGAAAGCAAATACTCTTCTTTAAAGCTCTGGAAAGACGGCTCTCCATCTTTCTAGGCCATAAATGGTCTTAGAAGTCTCTTTGCAGCTGAAAATCCAGACAAAACTTGAGATTCTTCTCTTTTTAGTGGGTGGGTCACATTCGCCTCTCCAATCTTATTTCTCTAGTCTCAAGAACAGGCTACCTAACCATGGTAATGGAATGAGTGTTTTTTTTTTCTCCAAGAAGCAAATTAAAAAGGTAGAACTTCCCCCCCCCCAAATCCCTCACCCCATGCTCTACACAAAATAAAAAGGGTTGGTATAATTGATTTTAGGGGATGTGGTCTTTAGATGGTCACTTAAAAGCAGAAGGAAGAGATTATCCTATCCATTCTAGAGAACGGCCACACTCTCTTGCTTTTCAGTGAATTAATTAACAGTGGCTATTACCACCCCAGGACATTATGAAGGATGGGATAATGGTAGCCAAGGTACACTGTGCTTCTTGATGGTGATCTTTACAAACAAAAACATTTCGGGAACAGTGAGAGCTTTTGCTAGTAATGGCCGAGAAACAAAGAGGTCCTATTCTTTCTAATGATGAAAGTGATGTAAGGATCCTCTTAATTTATCTTAAGCATTGACCATTTCAGGAATATAACCCTATCTGAAAGCTAACTTAGAAGGTGAGCAGGTTTTCCTTGATAATAGAGGGAACTATGATTCTGATTAAATAATGTCATGGACTCAAACCTTCTTCTTAGACAGAGAACTTTCTTCAAAATAACTCACAGTATATATCTTGGTTTTCCCTCAAGGAGCGCAAAACACAGGTTCCTATTTTAATTGACAGAAGTGATTGATTAAGTTTAAAAAGTCCCCATAGGTGCAGACACAGAAACCCTGCAACGGGCTTTGAAAAAAAATGAAAAATCATCCTATGCTACATAAGTGAAAAGAGGTGCCCAGAAAAGGGAACCTCCAGAAAAGGGACGCTTTGCAATACTTAGATTTTTAAAATGGGACCATTTAAATTTTTTAAATAATTCCTTGGGCTCTGATTACAGTTCCAAAGCTCGGGCATCACACTAAATCCGTGTTTTTAAAATTTGGGAACGTTAATTTGTGTGGACTTCAACTCCCAGAATTCCCCAGCTAGCTGGGGACTTCTGGAATTTGAAGTCCATACATTTTAACAGTTGCTGAGAATGAGAAACATTATTACGTAAAGGAATCTCAGGGTTATTAGCTATACTGGGAAGTCAAAATAACAATTCTCCAGTAAAAGCAGTGGCCAATTATTTCCATCTAATGCCCAAAAAACAGCCCTGATGCCTGTGTGCCACCAAGAGCCAGGCTCAGCTTGAGGAAAAAATTGTATTTTTACAAGGAAAATGGAAAGAAGGGAGGAAAGAATGCATAAACTAGAATGAAGGGAGGAAAGAATGCATAGACTAGGACAGCGTTTCTCAACCTTAACCACTTGAAGATGAATGGACTTCAACTCCCAGAATTCCCCAGTCGGCATGGCGGACTGGAGAATTCTGGGAGTTGAAGTTCACCCATTTTAGGTCGCCAAGGTTGAGAAACACTGGAATAGGATGAAATCTTGAAAAGGTAACCAGGAAGCCAGCTACTGGCCTCCATGACAGAAATACACCGAGCAGTAGGATTTTTTTTTTCCCCTGCAGATTTTGCTCTTACAGTGATTTACATTTTGAGGCAGGGAGATAGGGAACTGCTCCAGTTCCTCTCCCCCCCCACACCCCAGTTTCCAAAGGAGTCTCTGGCCTGACCCAAAGCATTTGGAGGTGAGAACATCTGAACACCGATAAGCAGGACGGCTTCTCCGCAAGCTGCTGCAAGTTGAAAAACGGAGCAGTCGAGCCGATAAACACACCAGATGCGTAACTGTACTAGCTTAAGTAAGGCAGCAATCTTTTTCATCGAAGTGTAACTCCCACTGAGCTCAGAGGGGACTCAAGTTTGAGCAGACACAGATAAGATTCACTATACTTACTACAGGAAAAGGAGGGAGCCAGCATTGACCAAAATAGAGAGATCCACAGCCAACCCAGTTATGCACATCCAGCAATTCTGTGCTTGCATTGCACGAAGGCAGTGCACTAATTATCTTATAATTTTTGATTCTCTTCTGCTTTCTTTTTTTTTAAAAAGCCTCTAGTTCAGTGGTTCTCAACCTTTTTAATGCCGCGACCCCCAACCGGTCGTAAGTCGAGGACTAAACCGGTCGTAAGTCGAGGGCTAAACCGGTCGTAAGTCGAGGACTACCCAACCGGTCATAAGTCGAGGACTTTCCCTGCCCGGGAGCGCCGCACATGCGTGGTTCCGCCCCCTGTGCCAGCCGAGGCGTAGCTGGCAAACGGCAGAGATGGAGCAGGCCGACCACCAGCTGGCCCAGCCCAAGGGAGGTAAGGCACCCGCCGGAAAAGGGGAAAAAAATGGCGGACAGCCTTGCTTGGCGACCGCCGTGAAATGGTCGATCGACCCCAAATGGGGTCGTGACCCATAGGTTGAGAACCGCTGCTCTAGTTTTTAGTCCTTTAGGTTCTCTCTCTCTCTCTCTCTCCCCACACACACACAAGCTCCCAATGGTTTGAGAACGCCCTCTTCTGCCAGTGAAATCCTGAGAGACTCGCTTTCCCAGTGACCCCTCTCAGAGGTTGGCAGCCAGAGGCGCTTCCTCGAAAGCGGTCTTGAAGACCTGCAGCAAGGATCTCCTGACTGCATCCTGGAATTCTTGCCCTACAAAGACATAAAGCAGAGGGTTGATGCAACTGTTGAACAGGGCCAGACACTTGGAGAGGGGGATGGCTACCAGCCGCATGCTCTCGGGCACAAGATCCATGGAGATCCTGGCCAGAGCCAAAGCATGGTAAGGGAGCCAACAGAGGAAGAAGCAGAAGACCACTCTGGTGACCACCAGGAAGGGTTTGCTCGATTTGTTCAGCTTCTTCTTCCGCATGGTCACCACCAGGATTGTGTAGGAAACGGAGATCACCAGCAAGGGGAGAAGGAACTGATAGAGGAAAATACAAATGGTGAGGACTTCGGCTTGCTGCCAGTCCTGAAAGATGTCCAGGTTGTTGCAAGAGCTCCGGTTATTGTTATCCACAGAGACCTGGGTGAAGAAGTAGGAGCTGGGGACGAAGAATGCCAACGACAGCAGCCAAAGGCATCCACAGGCTGCCCAGGTGAGCCGCGGGGTGCGGTAGTTCTGGCACCAGACGGGAGCCACCACCAGCACGCAGCGATCCACACTGATGGAGCTCAGTAACAGCACACCGCTACACACGCTCAGCCCAAACAGGCAGTTGGCCACTTTGCAAGCCACCGAGCCAAAAGGCCAATGCAGGTCAAGAGCCAAGTTGAGCACGGTGACAAGGATGAGGGAGGTGGATGCCAAGTCAGCTAAGGCCAGGTTGAAGAACCAGACGGTGTTGGAGGTCCATCGTAGCTTCCAGCCAGTGACCCACAGGACTACCCCGTTCCCAGTCACACCAGTCAGAAAGATGAAGCTAAAAATCACCCCTGTGATAATCTTTATGCTGTCCCGCACGGGGTTTTCCTCCACGAGCACTTGGGAGGAGGAACCATTGGCACCCGGATTTGTTGACATCTCCCTGTCAAAAGAGATAAGAACAAGGCAGAAGATCCACGATTATCCATTATCCAGACCAAGCAATGCAATTTGTTTGCAAAGGACCACATTTTTACCAAAAAGCAAATTATTCCCAAGGGCCACAAAGTTATTGATGGTAATATCCCACCCTTACACTTGTTGTTGTTGTTAGTTGCGAAGTCGTGTCCGACCCATCACGACCCCATGGACAACATTCCTCCAGCCCTTCCTGTCCTCTACCATCTTCTGGAGTCCCTTTAAGCTCACGCCTACTGCTTCAGTGACTCCATCCAGCCACCTCATTCTCTGTTGTCCCCTTCTTCTATTGCCCTCCATCTTTCCCAGCATCGGGCTCTTCTCCAGTGAGTCCTTCCTTCTCATTAGGTGGCCAAAGTATTTGACTTTCAACTTCAGGATCTGGCCTTCTAAAGAGCAGTCAAGGTTGATCTCCTCTAGGACTGACCGGTTTGATCGCCTTGCAGACCAGGGGACTGCACTATTAACTATTAAAATTGTACTGCATCAGAAAAATGCGACTAAGCTTATCCCAGCTCATGGATGACACAATGGGATCTTATCCTGAAGAACACAAAGTCTAGCATTTGACCTAGGAAATTGTAGGATTTAGGTCTGGGCAATGCCTCTAGTTGCTGTAGCTCCCAATAGCCCCAGAATGACCAATGCATTGCATTCATAGCCTGCCTTTTCTTTGGGAACTCTATCTTTTATCCCAACTAAGCTGAGAAAGGGTGACTGGTCAGTGTTACTGGTTCAATGAAGGCTTGGTTCTAGATAAATGTTTCTCAACCTTGGCAACTTTAAGACATGTAGTGTAGGAGATAACCAGGATGAGCCTGAGGGAGGGGTCAAACGTGTCATCAGTCATGAATCCCTTCATGCCCACAAGAGATCTGAGTCAGGGTCCACCTTGAATTCCTTTGAATTTGCTTTGACCCTTAGTAGTTTGTACTAGTACAGAGCTGAAGCTTGCAATAAATCTTTATACCCATTTGAACTGCCTGGATCGTCTGATTTCTTCATCCCTTGTCATGTGGACTTCAACTCCCAGAACTCTTGAGTGTTGGTTGAGGAATTCTGGGAGTTGAAATCCACACCTCTTAAAAGTTGCCAAGGTTAAGAGACACTGATCTAGAACATCGCCTAACAAAGCGCTACGCTAGAGTGGTGCTCCTAAGTTGCAATCTGACCTCGTCTGGAAGACTATGAATTGCTTACCTTTGGATTATACCTTCAGAGGACAAACCGTGATCTAATTTGAGGACCATGCGTAGCATAAGTGCGGGTGGCTTCCTTGAACAGGAAGCTCTGTGGGACTGTGATATAAAATCAGATATGATCTCTTACTTGGATAAGATCTACGTTGCAATAAGCAGGAGCAAAGCTATATTAAAAGGAAAGAAGTATCGTCTCCTTGTTGGACTCACCTCCGGGTAACCACATGGACCACATTTGACCTTGCCATTTTCCAGGATAGTTTATCAACGTCCCAGTTATAGCTGATAGTCCCGAAATTTCCTAGTGATCCATCTAAGTTCTAGCCAGGTCCAGCTCCTCTCACTTCCTATCCATGCCTATTCAGTGAGCAACAGATGCCAAACGAAATGATGAGAGCTATGTTGAGGCATATGAGAATCAGACTGGGGTCCTACACTGGCAGCCAGTGGGGAGCAAACTGGGATCTAAAGAATCGCAAGGAAGCTTAGCTGTCCTGGTGGTAATTTTTCCTGATTATGCAGGTTTTATGGGTTGCACTAAGCCAGGGGTAGGCCACCTTGGCTCTTTTATGACTCGTGGACTTCAACTCCCAGAATTCCTGAGCCAGCCATGCTGAGGGGAAAGGGAGAGGTTTCCATGCTGAGCCATGCTGGCTCAGGAATTCTGGGAGTTGAAGTCCACCAGTCATAAAAGAGCCAAGGTTCCCTACCTCTGGTCTAGTGCAGGGGTAGGCAACCTTGGCTCTTTTATGACTCGTGGACTTCAACTCCCACAATTCCTGAGCCAGCATGGGGGAACTATGGCCCCTTCATGACTCGTGGACTTCAACTCCCACAATTCCTGAGCCAGCCATGCTGAGGAGAAAGGGAGAGGTTTCCAAGCTGAGCCATGCTGGCTCAGGAATTCTGGGAATGGAAGTCCACGAGTCATAAAAGACCCCAAGGTTGCCCACCCCGTCCTAACCTCATCCCTCAGGACAGGGTGGGAACTATAGCAACTTTATGACTCGTGGACTTCAACTCCCAGAATTCCTGAGCCAGCCATGCTGAGGAGAAAGGGAGAGGTTTCAAGCTGAGCCATGCTGGCTCAGGAATTCTGGGAGTTGAAGTCCACGAGTCATAAAAGAGCCAAGGTTGCCTACCCTTGCACTAAGCCATCACATGGTGGATTGAGGTTTCACGGAGTGCGACTTGTGAAACCCACCAATTAGCCCATAGTGGTTTGCAACCCAGTTTTCATCTGGTGCGCTGGACAAGCCCAGCCGAATTTTACCCCAACTACGGTTAAGCAAACCAGGAGTTAGGACAAAGCAGGGAGAAGGCCTCCCCCACAGATACAAACATCAATCAATTCGATATATAGGGGCAGGGGAGAAAGAGGGAGAAAGTTAGATATTAGAATAGAAAACCAGGCGTCTGTCAGCATCTTCAGCCTGTGGCTGAAGACTGGATGAAATGGAAAATGTCTGTGTTCCTGAATTTTCCTCTCCCTAGTGTGCTCTTAGCTAAGCTGAAACCCAACTCCTGTACTACACCCATTGTCCCCATCATCTGTATTTTCCCCTCTTCCTATCTCCGTACTGGAACTTTTCAAGGGCAGTTCTCTGTTGCTCTGGTTACAATATTACTTTCTCACATTGTGAGAAATATTGCAGAGAGAGGCAATAACATCCATGAATGAGCTTCTATTCAAAGCTAGAAAGTTGCCATGGGGTTGTACGGGGTGGGGGATGGGGGGGCTCGGTTGCCAAGTGATACGAAAAGAGTTGCCAAGTGCCACAAGCTGAGCCACCAACCAGGTTCAGGATGTAACCTCTGCAAGCTGAATAGATGTGTGTGTGTGTGTGTTCCAAAGAGCGTCAGAAAGAAATATAGGCAGATCCAGCCAGCAAAACATAGTCATCCTGAACACCATCAATATTTCGATGGACTGCCATTCTTTGCAACACCGAGGAGGGGGGGATTTCCAATGGATTGCAGTCAGAGTTACGCAGCCTTGCAGTCCAAAGAAATTTTGGGGTGGTGGTGATGGTGGCGCAGTGCTTAGAATGCGGTAGTGCAGGCTGACTCTGCCCACAGCCAGGAGTTTGATCCTGACGGGCTCCAGGTTGGACTCAGCCTTCCATCCTTTCAAGGTCGGTAAAATGAGGACCCCCAGATTGTTGGGGGGGCAATAGGCTGACTCTGTAAACCACTTAGAGAGGGCTGTAAAGCACTGTGAAATAGTATATAAGTCTAGGTTAGTGGTGGCGAACCTATGGCACGCGTGCCAGAGGCGGCACTCAGAGCCTTCTCTGTGGGCACGCGCGCCATGCCCCGGAGATGGCAACCGTCCCTCTTCAATCAGCCGCCGGCTAACTCGCTGAGGTCCCACATAGCTGGATGCATCTCAGCACAGCTGGTTTCCTTCCACCCGTTCCATCCCTCCTGGCTTTGCATGCTCTCCTTTTCCTGGGCACAACCCACTGCATCACCTCCTCAGCTGTCGGCTGGCTGTCCAGCTCAGAAGCAGCTTCTCTGAACTGCTGGCAGCAGGCTGCGGAGCCCCAGAGTGCACCGGTCGAGGGGCCAACAGGCTGTGGCTGCTGACGGACACTGTTGGCCCCCATGCACTCTCTGGCCTCTGTGTGGGGGCCGATGGTGTCAGGCAACAGCCGTCCTGGCCCCTGCCTTGCCTTGCCCTGCGACAATGGCACCCCTGCCCTGCCACACCTTGCTTCGCCTCACCCCGCAGGACGAGCCTCCTGCCCACCGCCCCACCTGCCAGAGACCCCCTGGATCTCCCCCAACCCTGCCCGGCCCCTACAGACGTCCCTCCCCACGAGCAACATCGAGGTGACCACGCCCACCTTGGCCACGCCCACCCAGCCTGCCATGACCACCACAGCCACGCCCACCCAGTGGGCCACGCCCACCTGGCACCCAGCGATAAATAAGTGGGTTTTGGGTTGCAGTTTGGTCACTCGGTCTCTAAAAGGTTCACCATTACTGGTCTAGGTTCTATTAGTGCTATTAAAATGGTTGCCTATTCACGGGTTAGATCTGAATAAACCAACGAAAACAGGATGAGGATTTACCCAAAGGTGCTTTTTTCCAAAAGGCAACTGGATTTTCTTAGGATTATTTTTTTTTCCCTTGAATACGTTTCGTTTCTCATCCAAGCAGCTTCTTCAGTTTTCTCCATGGAAATTTTTCCTTTTCAAAGGAAAAAAAAAAAACCAAGAGAGTCCAATTGCCTTTTGTAAAAGCAACTTTGGGACAACCATGAGCTGGATGATTGAGAACTGCTGGTTGGGGATTTGAGTTTCCCTGTCTGCAACTTGGCGGGGGGGGGGGGGACATCTGGGCAGGGAAAGTGTGAAATGTGAGTGGATTGGGCCAAAGAGAATTTGTAGGGAGAGGGTATTCGTGTGGCAGTTTTCTAAGACCTGTTTGACCAGGCATGGACAACTTGCAGCTCTCCTGCGCTTAGCCTGCTTTCAAAACCCATCCGCAAGAGGATCTGGTCTCCGGCCAGTGATCTGCTTCATCAGAAAACCTCAGACAGATCAGGCATTCCTCAACAGCCAGCCAGTTCCCTAGCTAGGCTTTGGTTTTTGCGACTGGCAATAACGTTCAGGGCTTAGAAGTTGTGATTACCCTTTTGGCAACAGAGAGCAAGCTGGTTGATGACTGGAGTTAAGTTTCAGTCCAGCACTGGGCATTTCAGAGCTGAAAACATAAAACCAGCAGGATGTTCATCCTTTCTAGTACTGCTTGTTGCTTGCTGGCAGGTCGGCATAATAATGTGAACCTGTTATGCAACCCTGCTGCTTCAAATGGGGTTATTTAGTTACAACTGGTTTGGATTTATTGGGGATGGTTGGAAGGACAACACTCTCTCTCTCTCTCTCTTCCTCCCTCCCTCCTTCCTGTGTGTGTGTGTGTGTGTGTTGGGGGCAGTGGTGGGATTCAGAAAAAATTAGCTACCGGTTCTGCCGAACTGGTGCAAAGTGGCTGAATCCCACCACAGGAAGGAAGCGAAGTGGCTGAATCCCACCACAGGAAGGAAGGAAGGAGGGAGGGAGGAAGGAAGGAAGGAAGGAAGGAAGGAAGGAAGGAAGGAAGGAAGGAAGGAAGGAAGGGAGGGAGGGAGGAAGGAAGGAGTGGTGGGATTCAGATATGGGAACAACCAGTTCTCTGTGTGGATGCCGCTTCTGGAAGTCCATTCTGGGCCTGGGCAACAAAAAATTAGCTACCAGTTCTACCGAACTGGTGCAAAGTGGTTGAATCCCACCACAGGAAGGAAGGAGGGAGGGAGGGAGGGAGGGAGGGAGGGAGGAAGGAAGGAAGNCGGCTGAATCCCACCACTGGTTGGGGGGCAAGTTTCAGATGTTGCTCAAGAAGCACCTTACCTGGAAGGAGATAAGAAAAACGGAACAATGGCTACATTTGCCAGTTGTTGTTTTTGTTTTGTTTTGTTTTAAAAACAAAAACATCTTGTTCCGCTGCCTAAAAACTGAAGCCCATTCTCATCTGCCTGAAGGTGAAGCAAACCTCCCATGTTTTGTTTTGTTTTTAATTTTCTCACTGGCTGTGCAAAACCCGCAAATAACACACCTCCTTAACCACACACCGCTTTATTACCCTTTTGGCAACAGGGAGGAAGTCGGTCGAGGAACTTGCAAGTTTCAGTTCCAGCACTGAGCCTGCCAGAGAGGAGAAACATCCACTCAGCAGGACGTCAAACAAAAGAGTTCACCCTTTCTAGTCCCAAGAAACCTGTGGATTATTATTTTTTCCAAGAGTAAAAAGGAAAGAGGCATGTTATGTAAGGAAGCACAGAGTTTTTGGTGTATGGTTTGGGAGTGGGTAGCAGAAATGGGTATACAAAATATTCAATATAAACCTGAGACACTGTTATTAGGAATTCTTGAAAATAATGTTAGCAAAGAGGATGTTTTTATTTACTCATGTGGTTACAGCGGCAAGAATTATATTCGCTCAAAATTGGAAAGCTATGGTGATGCCTAGTAAGGAAAGCGTAATTCATAAAATTATGCATTGCGCAGAATTAGATAGGTTAACTAGACGACTTAAAAATCAGGATGAAACGGTTTTTTTAGCAAATTTGGAACAAATTTTACAGATGGTGGGGGGGGAAGCAGGGAAGTTATTGCACTGAGACAATTCAAGATTGTGATTAGAGTGATGTTATTGTATAGGTTTTTCTCATTAGTAATTTATGGTAATAGTGAAATGAGATATATGTCAAATCTGTGTTACCATGTTCAATGTTTTTAATGTTTTGCTTTTCAATAAAATTTTAAAAAAAAAAAATTTTTTCCCAACCGCCTTTGCGGTTTGGACTCAGCTTCTGCATTTCATCCTCTGGGTTTCACACCGAGTTTGGAAAAGACACAGAAACCAGCCCGATAACAAATACAGGGTGGTTTTATCAGACTTTTCCAAAGTTTTTTTTTTTCTTTTCTTGGCAGTTGGCTTCACACAACCTAGTAAAGCCTCCGTGTTGTGATTCTTCTGGGTTTGGTTCAGAACCTCGCCTGGCCCCCCCAACCACGCTTATCTGGAGGCGAACCAAAGTTTTGAGTGTTTGCCCGCTTAAATCTGGGCATTTGTAATTTGGGCATTTGGGGAGGAAAAGGCAAATCTCTCTCCTTTGTACACTACTGCTTTTACACCAGATATTTATATAGTAAATGCTTTTCCTTTTGTGCGTTTGGAAGAGGAAGAAGACTGAAGCATTTGCCTCCCAGTACGGAACTACGACGCTCGAACGGCAGCATCCAACAGGACCAGGCTACATTCCCACGAGCCTCTTTCCCGGCCCTCCCTAAAACACGCAAAACCGCCGCCTTCACACAACCCGGACGGCCCGGCTCCGGGTTTGGCGTTCCGCGGATGGCGCGGAGAGCCGTCTCGTTCGATCGCTCTCGGTTTGCAAACCCGACGCGTGTTTTTAAGTCGCTGACTCGGGGTCGGCGTATCGTGGGAAAGCAGGCGGGCGGCCATCCACAGGCGGCCCGGCTCCGGGTTTGGCGTTCCGCGGATGGCGCGGAGCCGTCTCGTTCGATCGCTCTCGATTTGCGACCCCGACGCGTGTTTTTAAGTCGCTGACTCGGGGTCGGCGTATCGTGGGAAAGCAGACGGGCGGCCATCCACAGGCGGCCCGGCTGCGGGTTTGGCGTTCCGCGGATGGCGCGGAGCCGTCTCGTTCGATCCCTCTCGACTTGCAAAGCCGACGCGTGTTTTTAAGTCGCTGACTCGGGGTCGGCGTATCGTGGGAAAGCAGGCGGGCGGCCATCCACAGGCTGGCTCCTTCCTTCGTCCGCCGGCCCAGGGCAGGGCAGGGCAAGGGCAGCGGCGGCTGAAGCTCTCGGCGACCCCCCCCCCCACAATCCCCCCGCTTGCCTTTCTCCGCGCTTGGCCCGCCTGGTTCATAATTAGGCCTCGGGATGAGCCGAGCCGCGCTCCCGGGAGCCCCCGAGGCGGCGGGGAAGGGCGGCGCACGTGCTGCGGAGCTGCCGAGGCCCATTAGCCCCGCGCTAATCGATGCGCGCCCAGCTGCTCCGGCACCGGCGCCCGGAAAGGCCGAGCGGGAGGGCCGGCGGCGCTGCGGGGATCGCTTGCTTGGAGCAGCGCCGCCCCCGAAGCGGAAAAAGAGGGGGTGTGTGAGTTGGGGGGCGCCCCTACCACCCCCCTGTGAAGCAGCTTGCCTTCAGACGTCGTGGGTGCTTCACCCCTTGAAGTTTTGAACAAGAGACTGGGACAGCCGCCTGTCTGAAATGGTACTATAGGGTCTCCCTCTCGAGCAGGGGGTCAAGGGGGGGGGGTTGGACTAGAAGACCTCCAAGGTCCCTTCCGGCTCTATTCTGATTCTGACTCCATAATGCCTTGGGAAGACCCCACACTTGGAAGACTGCATCCAGTTTTGGTCACCGTGATGTTAAAACAAAGGGGACTCTAGAAAGAGTGCAGAGAAGAGCAACAAAGATGATTAGGGGACCGGAGGCTAAAGCATATAAGGAACGGTTGCTGGAATTGGGTATGTCTAGTTTAATGAAGAGAAGGACGAGGGGGGACAGGATAGCAGTCTTCCAATATCTCAGGGGCTGCCCCAAAGAAGAGGGAGCCAAGCTATTCTCCAAAGCGCCTGAGGGCAGGACAAGAAGCAACAGGTGGAAACTAATCAAGGAGAGAAGCAACCTAGAACTAAGGAGAAACTCCCTGACAGTGAGAACAATTAACCAGTGGAACAACCTGCCTCCAGAAGCGGTGAATGCTCCAACACTGGAAGTTTTTAAGAAGAGACTGGACAGCCATTTGTCCGAAATGGTCTAGGGTTTCCTGCCTGAGCAGGGGGGTGGACTAGAAGACCTCCAAGGTCCCTTCCAGTTCTATTCTGATTCTGACTCGATAATGCCTAGGGAAGACCGCACACTTGGAAGACTGCATCCAGTTTTGGTCACCAGGATGTTTTAAAAAAGGGGACTCTAGAAAGAGTGCAGAGAAGAGCAACAAAGATGATTAGGGGACTGGAGGCTAAAACATATAAGGAACGGTTGCTGGAATTGGGTATGTCTAGTTTAATGAAAAGAAGGACCAGGGGTGACATGATAGCAGGGTTCCAATATCTCAAGGGCTGCCACAAAGAAGAGGGAGTCAAGCTATCCTCCAAAGCACCTGAAGGCAGGACAAGAAGCAACTTGGATAGAAACGATTCAAGGAGAGAAGCAACCTAGAACTAAGGAGGAATTTCCTGACAGTGAGAACAATTAATCAGTGGGATGGCTTGCCTTCAGAAGTTGTGGGTGCTCTAACACTGGAGGCTTTAAAGAAGAGATTGGACAACAATTTGTCTGAAATATTACAGGGTTTCCTGCCTGAGCAGGGGGTTGGACTAGAAGACCTCCGAGGTGCCTTCCACCTCTGTTATTCTGTTACCATCACCCCCCCCCCAATCCTAAAAGATTTGGCTGGTTGAGGGATTGGCTCCAGTTGTGGGTCAGCCCACTCGATGGAGGTTATTCCTATAAACTTTGGTTTAGCAAGTTAAGACACCCCAATAGTTGGAATTCCCCCCCAAAAGGTGAGTTGAAGATGACCCCTCCAACATCCGTGGGCTCCCCAAGACCCATTCAAGCCCTTTTGCATTGCTGTGCCCACCAGTGACTCCTGCTAGCCAGGGGCAAAGACTGAAGGTGCCAATGCTATAAGCCCCTTCACCTTTTATCCCTCCCCCCTCCCCAGAGGCTGTTGTGACTGTGTACACTGATTGCAGAAGGCATTCACACAACTTTTCGTGGAGGAAATAGGTACAGCTCCCGCCTCCCGAATTTAGGACCCACAGATTCACCCTATGAGGGTTGTTGCCCCCCTCCCCATGGATTGAGGGTAGGTGTCCATGCACAACAGGTCAGCATTGACGGGAGATCTATTTATTAAACGTATCTGCCGATGCCACCCATCTGCCCACAGGCGTCTTATAATCATTCCGTTAAAACGCAGCAAACAACATTAAAACAATGGAGAAATTAAGACTCAGTTAAGATAAAACAAACCAAGATGGATAAGAACGGTATCAGGAAGCAGAAATCCATGAGTAATCTACTTAATACTCTGCATCTTTCACTTTCTGTCTCTCTGTCTCTCGCAGAAAGTCGGGTGGAAGAGAGAACTTGGGATTGTTGTCGAGCGTTGTGCTTTCTGAATCCCAGTGTGACACCCAAAGGAAAGAAGATGCCAAGATGCTTCTGGGTATTAGCCAAGCTCCCTGCTGGCTTTAATTTTATTTGCTTTTAAAAGATGACTTTAATTTTAAAAAATGAATAGCAAACCAGTGTGCCCTGAACAAAGCTTCAGCCTGAGGGATGAACTGTTTTTCTAGTTATTTTTCCAGGAGGCCCCTTAGACCTCTGGGGCATTCTTAGAAAATACAAATGGGAGCAGAAGTTCAGAACTTCCTTCCTTTTTTTTTTTTTTCCTTCTTAATAAATGGGTGTTTTGTGATTGGCCACATCCACTCTGGCCATTATTCCACAAGTGTGCCCCAAATATGCACTCAAGATTCCCATTGTCCCCTCAAAATTAGAGTACCCACATTTGATTAGATGAGCCTCTATTTGCCAATCTGGAAACAATCAAAATGCAAGTTACGAATCGACTAAGCTAAACTTTAGACTATTCTTCAGGGCTGTGTTCACACAAACAGCCCAGCCCTGGTTAACAAAGCACAATCTCTGGGTTCGCCTAACCTGCCAGGGTCAAACAAACTATGATGTATTTTAATGAGATGTCTGTTTCATTCTACACACACAGACAACGGCTGTGTTTTTAGCCGGGGCTTCGTTCAAGCTCGTCTTAGCATGTTGTGTGAATCCAACCGCCGAGTTTGTTTCCTCCCTTTTCGATAGCTTCTTTTCACTCTGGTTTAATTCTTCCCCGTCTCTCTCTCTGATCAATGGATGCATTTACTGCCTCTTATAGCTAATGAACTGAAAAGGAGAGGCAGAGTGCATTAAAACACACCCAGACCAGAGGGCAGGTGTGTACAATTCCACGAACAGGTGGGTTGAAGCAGGAGTCGGATGGATCAACTGAAAGTTGCACCGCTTCCTTTTGGGGTGGGCAAAAACCATCATTAGAGGGAGCCATTGTTTTAAAAAAGTTTCACATCTCTAATAGCAACAATGCTTCAAGGAAGCTTCCTGCTCAGAGCTTCTCTGCGTGACGTCTCAAAACAGCCACAATAATCTTCTGTAATAAACTTAAGTGGTCGGAGCAATGAAATATAACTTGGGGGGGGTGGGGAGTCATTTTAGAAAGTCCTTTCTTATTCTTCCCATTTTATTCGTATTATTTCTCCCGGGGTGGGTGGGGTGTGAACAAGGCAGCCCTTGCCGGACTCCACTCACCTTACTTCGCTGGCATTTGCTGCCTCTCCCGGATAAAGAAGAGGGGGCAAGGTTTCCAACTGCCCCCCTTTCCGGCCATCGGCAGCAGCGGCAGGAGAAGAGAAGAGGGTTGTCCACAGCTGCTCAGGCAGGGGAGATGCTGCTCGGTCCAGACACCGACAGGGAGTACCTGGGCTCCAATAGAGAGGAGAAGGAGGAGGAGGAGGAGGAGGAGGAGGAAGAGGTGGTGTTGATGGTGCTGTCCATCAAGCTGAAACTCAGAGATGCACTGTGAAAGGACAGATGAATGAAGCAGATTAGCTGTTCCTCGAGAGGTGGCTTCTTTGCATGTGTGAGTGTCGGTCTGTCTCTCGGTCTCTGTGAGTGTGTGTTGTGTCTGTATATGTGTACGTTGCACTAGGCTGATGGTAGCTTGCTTGCATGTGGGTGGATGTGTCTCTCTGGGTGAATATGTTGCACTGGGCTGATATATATATATATACCATATGTAGCAGAAGACTAATCATGGCTTGTTTGCATCTGTCTGTCTGTCTGTCTGTCTGTCTGTCTGTCTGTCTGTCTATCTATCTATCTATCTATCTATCTATCTATCTATCTATCTATCTATCTATCTATCTACTTACCTATCTACCACTTGTGGCTTGTTTGCATCTCTCTCCCCCTCCCCCTCTCCCTCCCNCTCTCTCTCCCTCCCTCCCTCTCCCTCTCTCCCTCGCCCTCCCTCTCCTCTCCCTCTCTCCTTTTCCCTCTCTCTCTCTCTCTCTCTCTCCCCCTCTCTCTCTCTCCCTCTCTCTCTCTCTCCCTCTCCCCCCCCTACTTGTATAACTTAAAAAAGGAGGTAGGAACCACTGGGCTTAAGTAAGCTGCTCTGGCTGTCCAATCAGACGGAGGGATTGCTCCCTTCTTCCGTTCATTCAAGAGGTGGGCGTGAGTGCAACTCGACCTCTTTCTCCCACTCCCAATTTGCCGGTTCCGTGGATCACCCTGAGAGGGAGAGCAGGTCAAGTGACCTACTAGAGGCGGCGGATTCTAGCACCCACCTGGTTTTGGAGCCACTTTGGTGGCTAATAGTCATTGCTTTAGAGAAAGTGAAGCATCTGACATGCTCCCTGCGGCATTCTTGAGCCCAAAGTGTATGAAAGAAAAGGAGACTGCAAATGTCCATTACTCCCACTGAGCTTCAAGACCTCAACATTGGCAAGTTTAAAATGATGATATTTATAAACTGCCTTGTGCAAAGAGGCCTCCGTGTGGCCAGGGATAAGAAACCACATTTTTTTTTAAAAAAAATAAAAAATGCTATCGACTAGTACAAGATAGAAAAAATGCTGAACTCTGTTATGAGACGGTTGAAAAGAGCTGCAGTTGGAGAGGAAAATATAATAAACTGCTTTTATTACTCCTTCATATGTCTGATATGGGTCCCCTAAAGGGACATATTTTAAAACAGTATTCTGTTAGAGCGTGCAAGCTTTTGAGTTTCACTGAAGTCTTCATTAGAAGATGCCTGTTGAGCTGTCAGTAAAAGCTCCTGTCTGGGTTTACACATTGGGCTAAGCATTCCTATAATTGTTCAGTATCAGCTTCTTGTGTACTTTGACACCCAGTCTTTCCGAAGGCTAAACACCGATGTACAATTTGATGTGTTGTGTGAATCCCACCATGCTTGCTTTAAGAAACTATTCTTTAGCGGAACAAGCCTTTACGTATACTATAAACCCATCTCCACTTTTTGGAGAAGGGGGGAGATAAACAGAATAACAGAGTTGGAAGGGATCTTGAAGATCTTCTAGTCCAACCCCCTGCTCAGGCAGGAAACCCTATACCATTTCAGACAAATGGCTGTCCAGTCTCTTCTTAAAAACTTCCAGTGTTGGAGCATTCACCGCTTCTGGTGGCAGGTTGTTCCACTGGTTAATTGTTCTAACTGTCAGGAAATTTCTCCTTAGTTCTAGGTTGCTTCTCTCCTTGATTGGTTTCCATCCATTGCTTCTTGTCCTGCCTTCAAGGGCTTTGGAGAATAGCTTGACTCCCTCTTCTTTGTGGCAGCCCTTGAGATATTGGAACCCTGCTATCATGTCACCCCTGGTCCTTCTTTTCATTAAACTAGACATACTTCCATTAAACTAGATTTTCTAGGCTTTTATCACAGGCAAATATTTGTCTGGGCTGACTTGTCATAGTATTGCAATTCAATTCTAGTGCTGGGGAAAAAAAAAAACCCGTTGGTTGTAGAGTTTCTTTTGCCTACGGTATTTTGATTATGACTCGCCAGCTGATGAGTGGTGGAATGGGTAATGGCACTCCAAAAACGGCTTCCGGTAATTTGTCCTTATTCTTTTGGTTCCTATATTTAGCTTCCTTGTAGTGTTAACAATGTCCAGCCGGAACACTTATCCGCATGGGATTGTTAAGAGATCCTACTGAAATATAACATCTTGCAGGAAGTTAATTACATTTATCCTCAAAATGTAAGCTGCTATTTCCTTAGCAAAAAAAAAGCTATTTTTGTTAAAGGTGCCTGCCGGGACAAATGCACTGGAGGCAATATTTCCTACTTCTCATTCTGAGACCCCTCTGCGTGGCCAAATGCTTGTTTAAAGAGAGGAGAAGCATTTATTACATCCCCTACATCAGTGGTTCTCAACCTTTTTAATGCCGCGACCCCCAACCGGTTGTAAGTCGAGGACTAAACCGGTCGTAAGTCGAGGACTACCCAACCGGTCGTAAGTCGAGGACTTTCCCTGCCAGGGAGCACCACGCATGCGTGGTTCCGCCCCCTGCGCCGGCCGAGGTGTAGCTGGCAATCGGCAGAGACGGAGCAGGCCGACCACCAGCTGGCCCAGCTCAAGGGAGGTAAGGCACCCGCCGGAAAAGGGGAAAAAAATGGCGGACAGCCTTGCTTGGCGACCCCCGTGAAATGGTCGATCGACCCCAAATGGGGTCGTGACCCATAGGTTGAGAACCGCTGCCCTACATAGACAGAAATTCAGCAGGTGGGTTAAAAATTAGTCAAGGTGGCATCCACAGCTAAATAATCAAAGCCCCCTTTTTAATGACTCATCAGAAAAGTACGACTTCAGTTGGGCGATTGTGGCTGCCATTTTGATTGTTATGACCCCCCTTCCAGGTTCTCCTAGCTGGGTCCCTATCAGGAGGATGGCTTTTTAGAAAAAATCAAAACCCAGCAAAATTGTAGGAGAAACAGCTAAAGGGGTGTGTGTGGAGAGGAAGGCTTTTAACAGCTTTCCATTTACCCCACGTTAATTCTTTGAGATCTTTAGTGCCGGGAGTAAAAGCATTAAAAACCCAAATAGCTGCTCTTTTTTTTTTCCCCTCCAAATTGCCCACCTTCCTCCAATTTTGTTCTTTCTCAGCCACTTTCCTGTACCTCCGAATAATCAAATCATTATGTGTGGAAGCCTCCCTCCCTGCTCCCCCCCTTTTTTAAAAAAAAACAACCAAGTTTTTAAAGCACTTGTTGCTTTTAGCAACGTTTTTGTCTAAGCTGCAGGTCAAATCTTTTCTGTCAAGAAAAAAAGTCATGCAGCTGCCTTGGGGGCAATTCAAGAAAGATGGACAATCAGGGGCTGGGCTTTTATTGTGTTTGTGCGGCATTTTATTTCCTCTGAACGATCTTTTCCCCGT
>NW_015388301.1:261111-268463 GCF_001527695.2 Protobothrops mucrosquamatus
AGGCAGGACTGGCCTAGGGGTATTTTAAAGGGGTTTTAAATTAAATTTTTAGTAGAAGCGGCCAAATTTAAATATTTATTTTTAATCTTTTTAAATTTTGTATTGTATTACTGTTTTAAACTGGCTGTAAGCCGCCCTGAGTCCTCCGGGAGAAGGGCGGGGTATAAATTTAATAAAATCTAAATCTAAATCTAATCTAGTCCAAACCCCTGCTCAGGCAGGAAACCCTATACCATTTTGGACAAATGGCTGTCCAGTCTCTTCTTAAAAACTTCCAGCATTGGAGCATTCACCGCTTCTGGAGGCAGGTTGTTCCACTGGTTAATTGTTCTAACTCTCAGGCAATTTCTCCTTTGTTCTAGGTTGCTTCTCTCCTTGATGAGTTTCCATCCGTTGCTTCTTGTCCTGCCTCCAGGCGCTTTGGAGAATAGCTTGACTCCCTCTTCTTTGGGGCAGCCCCTGAGATATTGGAACACGGCTATCATGCCCCCCCTCGTCCTTCTCTTCATTAAACTAGACATACCCAATTCCAGCAACCGTTCCTTATATAGTTAGGTAATGAAATGTCTGCAGGCCAACAGCCAAGCTTAGAAAGTATCAAGGACTCCATAACAAGGGTAGTAAAACCCTACTTGCAGGGTTGTTTTGAAGATAAAAAGAGGGGGGACCAATCTAAGTGGCTGCTAAAAAAAAGGCAGCTGAGGCAGGCAACCTATTCACTGATAGACCCCTTCTGATCTAGCAGCAAGGAGTTCAGATGGGCCCATCCTGAGTTTAGGGCAGTGATGGCGAACCTTTTAGAGACCGAGTGCCCAAACTGTAACCCAAAACCCACTTATGCATCGTCGGGTGCCGGCTGGGTGTGGCCCATTGGCTGGGCGTGGCCCATTGGCTGGGCGTGGCTGCGGTGGTAATGGCAGACTGGGTGGGACTAAAAAATTCAATCAATCAATTCCAACTTTGCAAGATTTTTTTTCCTGCGAGAAGTTGAAATTGACTGATTGAACTTTTTTTTTTTTTTTGCACATGGCAGCGGAGGCTTAAAGCGAAAAGGTTTTATAAAACCCAGCTGAAGGCCTAGGACTGGGGCGACGGCACGCGTGCCCACAGAGAGGGCTCTGAGTGCCGCCTCTGGCACCTGTGCTATAGGTTCGCCACCACTGGTTTAGGGTATCATCCCAGACTCTTCTCATATTTAGCTTCATTGTGCACCCAGTTCTGAGCTGACCTTTTCTTCCATAAACAGATAATCATTTCCCCCACCAAAGCCCCGCCCCCCAAGACTGCCTCTCTCCCTTATTAAATTGCCTGTTTGCCATTTCCCTTTCCTAGGCAGAAGTGCTCCGTCCCAATAGGGTGGGAAAAGGGATTAACAGCAGAAGAAAAAGATTCTCTCCTTTCTGACAGCTGCATTATTTGCATTCGTCTGCAAAAGAGGAAGGGGGGGTGTTGATACAAAGGATACCCATTGCTGTTAAGAGTTCTACACCATTGGCAAAATTCTGCAGATTCAGCCCTTCTGTCTCTGGGGTAGACTAAGCAAAGCCCTTCTTAAAGTTAATATTGAGTAGGAAATCAATAGGTAGACTCAATGGTTTCCTTTGCATATATTTTTTTTGTAGCCCTGGGGCAATTTCTGCATTTGGGGAGGCTTCTAATGGTCACAGAGGTGTGACCAGCATCTGCTGACAATCCTACTGGATTGTTCTATTCTATTCTATTCTATTCTATTCTATTCTATTCTATTCTATTCTATTCTATTCTATTCTACTCTATTCTACTCTACTCTACTCTATTCTGCTCTACTCTACTCTACTCTACTCTATTCCTATTCTTATTCCTATTCCTATTCCTATTCCTATTCCTATTCCTTATTCTATTCTATTCCTATTCCTTATTCTATTCTATTCCTATTCCTTATTTTATTCTATTCTTTATTCTATTCTTTATTCTATTCTATTCTATTCTATTCTATTCCTTATTCTATTCCTTATTCTACTCCTATTCTTTATTCTATTCCTATTCCTTATTCTATTCTATTCTTTATTCTATTCTATTCTATTCTATTCTATTCTATTCTATTCTATTCCTTATTCTATTCCTATTCCTTATTCTATTCTATTCCTATTCCTATTCCTTTATTCTATTCTATTCTATTCTATTCTATTCTATTCTATTCTATTCTGTTCTATTCTATTCTATTCTACAGTCTAACTACTGCGCCATCATGGCTGTGGCGCAGATTCTGTGATGGGCATAAGTGCGAGGACCAGTAACCTTTTTCAATGCTGTTGTAACTTCAAACAGTTGCGAGATGAATAATTGTAAAGTGAGGCGTTCCTGTTTGTTATTCAGAATTTGGAACAGGATTTTAGCTGCACCTGTGGTGATGACCTCTGCTTTGTAAACCACCACCCGGAGCTGTTTGAAATGCTGAAGCCTCTTTCCTGCCAGAGAAACCATTTGCGCAGAGGTCGTGCCTTCGTAACCAGTAGTCCTTTCAACATGTTCCAGTGTTCATTGAATACAGAACAACAGAGTTGGAAGGGACCTAATCCGACCTCCTGCTAATGATAATGATCAATTTTTGTAGACTGCTTTTCTCCCTGATGGAGCTCACAGCAGTGCTCAAAGAAGAGTAAAAAATAAATAATTCTAGTGCCAATAGCAACGTCTGGGTTGCAGGGTGGCTTGGAGGAGGTAATATCATGATTAGAGCCCATCAAATCCAATGTATTCATGTCGTCCTTGTTGCGTTCGACAAGCAACAGCAAAGAGAAACACTTCAAAAGGCAAAGCGCTGTGAGCTGTAAGTTCGGTCTCCTTCCTTGGCTGGCTTCCTTGGCTGGAATTTGATATCAGTTTAAGCCAGGAGTGATTAGAGTAATGAATGTAAGCAGACCTCAAGCAAATCGGGCTATTAAATAATCTCGAGAGGACTGGATGACCTTCGGACTGCAACTGATTGCTTTTTGGAAGCAAAAAAGCTACAAGAAGAATCATTTCGTTCTCTGTTTTCTTTGTGGATTTTTTTGGGGGGGAGAGTACCTCTTCTGAATGCACATAGGTATCTAGGTCAGGGGTAGGCAACCTTGGCTGTTTTATGACTCGTGGACTTCAACTCCCAGAATTCCTGAGCCAGCATGAGGGAAACTTTGGCCCCTTCATGACTCGTGGACTTCAACTCTCAGAATTCCTGAGCCAGCATGAGGGAAACTTTGGCCTTTTCATGACTCGTGGACTTCAACTCTCAGAATTCCTGAGCCAGCATGAGGGAAACTTTGGCTCCTACATGACTCGTGGACTTCAACTCCCACAATTCCTGAGCCAGCATGAGGGAAACTTTGGCCCCTTCATGACTCGTGGACTTCAACTCTCAGAATTCCTGAGCCAGCATGAGAGAAACTTTGGCTCCTTCATGACTCGTGGACTTCAATTCCCAGAATTCCTGAGCCAGCCATGCTGAGGGGAAAGGGAGAGGTTTCCATGCTGAGCCATGCTGGCTCAAGAATTCTGGGAGTTGAAGTCCACCAGTCATAAAAGAGCCAAGGTTGCCTACCCCTGATCTAGGTGAAAGATTAAAACCCTAGGTATTACAGTAGTCCTCAACTTACGACCACAATTGAGCCCAACATTTCTGTTGCTAACGAGACATTTGTTAAGTGAGTTTTGCCCCATTTTACGACGTTTCTTGCCACAGCGGTTAAGTGGGTCACTGCAGCTGATAAGTGAACAACCTGGTTGTTAAGTGAATCTGGCTTCCCCCATTGACTTTGCTTCTCAGAAGGTCGCAAAAGGGGGAATCACGTGACCCCGGGACACGACGACCGTCATAAATAGGAACTAGTTGCCAAGCGCCTGAATTTTGATCATGTGATCATGGGTACGCTGCAAAGGTGGTAACTATGAGAAACGGTCATAAGTCACA
Source organism: Protobothrops mucrosquamatus (assembly GCF_001527695.2). NCBI lineage: Eukaryota > Metazoa > Chordata > Lepidosauria > Squamata > Viperidae > Protobothrops > Protobothrops mucrosquamatus. The sequence continues at coordinate 265,040 of NW_015388301.1, forward strand.
CTTTTCAGTGCCGTCGTAACTTTGAACAGTCCCTAAATGAACTGTTGTATGTTGAGGACTGCCTGTAATTTGGCAAGACCTCCCCATGTTTTTCCCCCCTTTATTGTTCAAATTATTAAAATAGTAAAATGCAGATGCAAAAAGTCTACACTGAGCAGTAGGTATGTATAGTTTAATGAAGAGAAGGACGAGGGGGGACATGATAGCATCTTTCCAATATCTCAGGGGCTGCCCCAAAGAAGAGGCAGTCAAGCTATTTTCCAAAGCGCCTGAGGGCAGGACAAGAAGCAATGGATGGAAACTAATCAAGGAGAGAAGCAACCTAGAACTAAGGAGAAACTTCCTGACAGTTAGAACAATTAACCAGTGGAACAACCTGCCTCCAGAAGCAGTGAATGCTCCAACACTGGAGGTTTTTAAGAAGAAACTGGACAGCCATTTGTCCGAAATGGTATAGGGTTTCCTGCCGGAGCAGGGGGTTGTAGATGACCCCAAGGTCCCTTCCAACTTTATATTATTATTATTATTATTATTATTATTATTATTATTATTATTATTATTATTATTATTATTATTATCATCATCATCATCATCATCATCATCATCATCATCATCATCATCATCATCATCATTATAGCAATGAAGTGAATTAAAAAAACCCAACCTTTATACATATACATATAATATATATATAATATACATATACATATAATATACATATACATATACACATACACATACACATACACACATACATACATACATACATACATACATACATACATACATATATTAACAAAACAAAAGAAATCGAGCACCAGGATAAAAGTATAAACAAAACTGTTTAATATAAAACCACTTAGCTTTCGTAGGCCAAACTGCCGACATCGTCAGAGTGAAAGTAAAGGATCTGGGAGTAATATATATATATATATAAAAGCATGCCCTCCCCCCCTTTTGGGTAAATGTATATACTAGTGGAAGGTGACATGGTAAAGATTTATAGAAAGGTTAATCAGAATTGGGGATATTTGCGTTCCACACTCCATTCAGCTAAGAGGCCTTGGTCGTTTTTTTTTCCAGCCTAGAGGTATCTAAACTCAATCAGAGTGTAAATTATGTTTTGCAAATCAGATAAAGCTCTGGAAGCCTAAAGTTAAGAAGAAATTCATTCCGGTATAATGTATTTGTTTGTAATTAGAGCGTGCAATTCTCTTTTGCAGCCTTCCCAAGCTGCACATGCTGTTTTGCTCTACAGTAGAGATAGAGAATCTGAAAAAGATGCTCTCTAGGAAAAGTATAGAAGCGGAGAAATCATTAAAAAGTAGATTTTTTTGTTTTTGTTTCAGAGGTGTATTAATCAGTGACTCAGAAAGATGGAAGACTCCTTCTGCAGCATCTTATGATTTTAGTTTTCCTAAAAGAGGTAGTTTGAACAGCACCAACTAGTCAATTAAAGAAATAGTCTACTATGACTAGCTGCATTGATTGGCTTCCAATTTGGACAAAAATGATGAAACCAGGAATTGTTTCCTCTAGACCAAATCTTTCTGCAGCTTTCTATTTGGAAAGTTGAAAGAGACCTTGGAGGTCATCTAGTCCAACCCCCTACTCAAGCAGGAAACCCTATACCATTTCAGACAAATAATTATCCAATCTCTTCTTTAAAACCTCCAATGGTGGAACATTCACAACTTCTAGAGGTGAATAATCGTTCTAGCTGTCAGGGAATTTCTCCTTAGTTCTAGGTTGCTTCTCTCCTTGATTAGTTTCCATCCATTGCTTCTTGTCTGGCCTTCAGGCGCTTTGGAGAATAGCGTGACTCCCTCTTCTTTGTGGCAGCCCCTGAGATATTAGAACACTGCTATCATGTCCCCCCTGGCTCTTCTCTTCCTTAAACTTCCAAAAGCTTCTGAACTGAGTGATATGATCAACCTGCCTAATTCTTGCTTGCATGGGGATGTTTCTGAAAGTGGAGAGCATCTAGATTCAAATACAGGCTCTTGAATCTGAAGAAAGGTAGGGGGTTTTTTTCATCTTGTCCACTTAGTGCCCTCCCTAAATGCATTTAAAAGTTTCTTCCATTTCCCGTCCATTTCCTGCATCCTCTAAAAGGTGTGATGTGCCACTAACAAGAAAGATGCTTCACAACAAGAATGAAACCTTTAATGACCATGCCAAGGTAAGCTACCTTATATCTCCATATGTCACAGTTTTAAAGCAATTCATCCTAGTTCTCCTACAGTTAAATAGCTATAGTCAAGGATCTCTGTTGCCCACATCTGGAAGGCTCTCTCATTTCAGCTGATTTACACAATATTTTTTTCCGTGTGCTTTCTGTTCTACATCCAGTATACTTGAATGAAAACATTAAAGTGTATTTTAATTTTTAGCTTTGTGCCTTTTAAAGTTTTTAACTATATATATTGATATATATTGTTTTTAGCTTTGTCGCATGCCACCTGCAGTCCCTTTTGTATTGTGTCTTTTGTGACTGTATTTTTATTATTCTCTGCGTGTGTTTCTTCGTTAAGTTATAGCCAAATGTATTTTTAATTCTGTACCTCCGGAAGATGCACTGCTTGAAAGGCAGAATATAAATATGTTGAAGATAAATAAGTACATAAATATTGCACAGTATCCCCGTGAAAAAGAGAGATTTCGGTTAAATATCCTGGAAACGGTGAGTACATTTGACAAGCCTCACGTCTCATTTATTTGATGGTTCGTTTTGCTTCTGGCAGCCCCATTACTTTCCATTTGTCATTGTCTTCTTTATTTTGTTACCCCTTCATTTGCTTTTTGCTTCCTCATTTGTTTTGCTTCTATTCAATCAGAGGCTCACATTCTTCCAGTCAAACAGCATATTTCCCAGCCCTGCAAAATGGCTCTTAGGCAGTGCATCAGCCAAATCTCCTGCTGGGAAACAGGCATCTTAACAACTTTGCTGTAGAGGTTAAGGCATCAGGCTAGTAACTGGGAGATGGTGAGTTCTAGTCCTGTTGCTCAATAGTAGTAACTGTGAGAGGGATCTTGGAGTCCTAGTGGACAATCACTTAAATATGAGCCAGCAGTGTGCTGCAGCTGCCAAAAAAGCTTCATTGCTGTAGTTTGGCTTCGTGTTCGTGGTCGTGCCACATCTTTATGGTGGGTGTCAGTTTGCTTCATGTATGGATTGGAGAGGTTTAAAGTGGCTAATGATGCAGCTGTGGACTGGCTTCTAGTTGTGGCACGACCACGAACACGAAGCCAAACTACAGCAATGAAGCTCACCATCTCAAATCCCCCTGCAACTCAGACTAACCTGAGCACAACAAAGCCCCCACCCAAACAGAACACTCCCCCATCCAATCAGAGCACAGCCAAGCTCCTTAACCAATCAGAACACACCTCCACCCAATCAGAACACAGCCAAGCTCCCACC
>NW_015388301.1:268559-293344 GCF_001527695.2 Protobothrops mucrosquamatus
GTCCTTGGGGTTCTTGGTGCTACCTCATCCTCTTTCAGCAGAATCCCTCCATATATTATGAAAGAGGCTGGAGGAGATACACAGAACCGTCTTCTGCTCATTCTAAGCTAAGTACAATTTTCACGTATTTCCTCCATGAAGATTTAGCCAATGCAGTTCTCCGTTCCAGGAAAACTCCTGTGTGGTTTCTTCCAGAAAGACACCAGTACATTTTATTACTTGAAGGCACAGATTCTGAGAAAGAAAGAACATTCAGCGTCTTTCAGAGAAACATGAGGGAGGAACAGCAGAAGATTCAATACAGGATCAACCCAAATTCATCTTGGTTAGTCTGTATTTTAGTCTTTCCTTCCCGCAAGACTTCACTGTGTCCGAGTTTGGAGTTTAATTAAACTCTGACCTAAATTTATTTATCCAACATTTTCCTTTTGAGAGATTTCGTGAAATTAAGTTATGTAACCTTGTGAGCTGTTCAGAAACTAAAGAAATCATGTTGCAATTGGGCTCATGACTGCATTTTTAATGCTTTGTATTTCACCTCCCCAGACACTGTCCTTTTTGATTACATTTTTGGATGTGTGGATCCTGGCCTTGGTATTGTGTTCTCCAGTTATCTGTTTCAGGTAAACAGAAGTAAATCCAACTGGCAGTGATCCTATTAATTGCTCTAACTATTATGGTGAGTTTGAAATGACCAAGGATACTGTAATGGTCATCAGCCACTTCATCTTTGCCATTCCCTTCACAGTTATTCTTCTCTGCTACGGGGCGATTGTTTTGAAACTCAGAAGCAGTCAGTTGGCTCTGTCAAACAAGGCCTATAAAGTCATCATGGCAGTGATTGTTCCCTTTTTTGTCTTCTGGCTCCCCTATTATGTTTTCCTGTTTATTGACCTAAACCAGGGGTAGGCAACCTTGGGTCTTTTATGACTCGTGGACTTCAACTCCTAGAATTCCTGAGCCAGCATGGCTCAGCATGGAAACCTCTCCCTTTCCCCAACAAGCCAAATCTTTAGCAAAGGTGGGATCCCAATTATGAACTCTGCAAAGCCCCCCCCCCCATTCCAAAGCTTGTTGGCAATGCGAAGGTTGTTCTTTCCAAATCTATTCTCTACACATTCGGACTGCCTTGTTTGTCTCAGCCCAAAGCTAGAATGAATTGAATCTGGTTGATGCTACTGTATCTCTATCTCTATCTCTATCTCTATTATCTATATCTCTATCTCTATCTCTATATATCTCTATCTATATATATCTCTATCTATATATATCTAAATCGATATATCTATATATCTCTATCGATATATCTATATATCTCTATCTTTTTATAGATAGATAGATAGATAGATAGATAGATAGATAGATAGATAGATAGATAGATAGATAGATAGATAGATAGATAGATAGATAGATAGATAGATAGATATAGACAGTGGTGGGATTCAAATATGTGAACAACTCCTTCTCTGTGTGGATGCAGCTTCCAGAAGTCCATTCTGAGATTAATACATCAAAGTTCTAGATATTAGAAATTTGATATTCTTGGTTATTCCTGCAGGTGACTAATGAAATAGAATAGATCACTGTCCTCTTAGTTCTCAATCTCTCCAATGGGAACAGCGGTTACAATTTGATTTTTCTTTGCTTGCTTTGCAAAAGCCCTCTTGCTGATGAATCATTAACAAACATGGATCTCTTTTCATTGATTCATTGCATTTCCTCTTACCTACAGTTTAAATCAGTGGTTCCCAACCTTTTCTATACCCCGCACCCCTAGAACGCTTCTGATATGTTCTCGCACCCCTTACAAAAGTTTGAAATAACGGCAACAAATTATGCATATAGACTATAATTTTGAAAACCCCAAGTTTTCGCACCCCCTGGAATATTGTCTCGCACCCCAGGGGGTGCTCTGCTTTCCTCAGTTATGAAAGCATGATAGTTTGATTACATCATATTATTACTTCCCCTCATATTGAAAGAGATATGTCTCATCTAGATAATATAGCTTCTGTTCTCCTCTAACATTGTTTTATGGAACGCAATGGCTGTTGTGTTTTAATATGTGAGGTTTTTACCCAGCGTGTGCTAGTTTTAATGGAATTTGGTATGAATTGTTCCTTCCGATTCTATTTTATTATTATTTTCTCTCATATTGAAACAGAGATATGTCTCATCTTAATGATACCACTTCTGTACCACTGTTACTTTATATTTTATGGAACTGCCATGGCTGCTGTGTTTTAATATGTGTGGTTTTTTTCCAGAGTGGAGATGATGGGACATTTGTTTATTATTGCTAGCTTTTATGGATGTTGGTACGAATTGTTCCCGTTTGATTCTCTAACCTGGTTAAATAGCATGAAATGTAATTGAAGAATTACACGATCGTCACCACGATGTAAAAAAGATGTTGAAACTCTAGAAAGAGTACAGAGAAGAGCAACAAAGATGATTAGGGGACTGGAGACTAAAACATATAAGGAACGGTTGCTGGAATTGGGTATGTCTAGTTTAATGAAGAGAAGGACAAGAGGGGACATGATAGCAGTGTTTCAATATCTCAGGGGTTGCCCCAAAGAAGAGGGAGTCAAGCTATTTTCCAAATCCCTTGACGGCAGGACAAGAAGCAACGGATGGAAACTAATCAAGGAGAGAAGCAACCTAGAACTAAAGAGAAATTTCCTGACAGTTAGAACAATTAACCAGTGGAACAACCTGCCTCCAGAAGTGGTGAATGCTCCAACACTGGAAGTTTTTAAGAAGAGACTGGACAGACATTTGTCTGAAATGGAATAGGGTTTCCTGCCTGAGCAGGGGGTTGGACTAGAAGACTTCCAAGGTCCCTTCCAACTCTATTATTATTATTATTATTATTATTATTATTATTATTATTATTATTATTATTATTATTATTATTATTATTATTATTATTATTATTATTATTATTATTATTATTAATAATAATAATAATAATAATAATAATAATAATAATAATAATAACCCTTCTGCACATTGCCAAGTTGGGACAGACAATTACATTTCCAACCAAGACAAAACTGTTTCTCTTTCACTTCTCTTTCTCTTTTTGTGCCCTCTGTAGTAAATAAAACCAGGAGGAGGAAGTTGTGTTGAATATGTTTACTGCCCTGAGCTATTTGTAAAAATAATAAAGGTGGGATACAAATAAATAGCATTGCTCTCCACTAAGGAAATCGGCTGAAATCAGTGCATGCGAAAGGGGTGGGTTTATGGTGCCTCAACCGATGCAGGAATAAACAAAATACATTACTCATCTTTTAATGGGCTTAGTTAAGGATGTTGTGTATTGATCAATTCAGTAAAAAGCACTGGATTAAGGATTAAGCTTTCTGGATCCAGAAGATTCAAGGAAGAAGGGATGGTTTTCTTCCTTCCTTCCTTCCTTCCTTTTTTTTTTTCTTTCTTGAGAATAGAGCAATACAAAATAGAGGAAGGTATCAGGAAGATGTAGTACAACTTCACAAGAACCTGTGGGGAGGGAGGGAGGGAGGTTAATACTCTTCTAAATAATAGGCATAACCAAACAATATTACAAAACAGTATTTTTTTAAAAAAAGGAAGAGGCTTCAACTGTAGCTGTGTTCAAAACACTTGTGGCTTTACCTGTGGTTGTGTTCGAACACTTGGGGACATTGTCGTAATTTTTTTCACACACAGAGATACTAGGGACTCCCTGCCAAAATCACCTTACTGGCAGAGGAGAGGAATTATCCAAGTAGGAGAAAAATGTACTGAAACTTTTTTTGGGGAGGTTTCAACTCAAAATTAGCTTTGGCACGACTTCTTTCATTCCCTTCCCTTAGTGGGTTTTTTCAGGAATCTCAACTGGTTAGTTCTCAACTGGTTCTTCTCTTCCCATGTGACAGCCTTACTTCGGTCTCACTCCTTACTTGCTCATTGCTAAAGGAGCCATCCTGATGTGACTTTGCAGAAGGTCACAAAAGGGGATCACATGACCCCAGGACACTGCAACCGTCATAAATACGAATCAGTTGTCAAGCATCCGAATGTAAATTACGTGATCCTGGGGATGCGGCAATGATCATAAGTATGAAAAATGGTCATCCATCACTTTTTTTCAGTGCCGTTGTAACTTGGGACGCTCACTAAATGAACTGTTGTAAGTCAAGGATTACCTTTAGTAGTTCAGGGTTGAAAATGAGGGGGTCCTTGGTACTCTCTGAGCTTGGTTGTTTCCTTGCAGATGTTTCATTATCCAAAGTAGCTTCAGGATCTGCTGCATGCCTCATACTTCCAGGTGACTTCTCTTTCTGCTGACAGGTCCCTGCCACCTCCCCAAGGCTACTCAGGGTTGCATGAGGTCTTCGTTCTTGAAGTGGCTTTGGAGGATGCTCTCCGGCAGCCTCTGGAAACCATGAAAGAGCAGGGCCCTTGTTGTTGTTAGTTGCAAAGTCATGTCCGACCCATCGCGACCCCATGGACAACGTTCCTCCAGACCTTCCTGTCCTCTACCATCTTCTGGAGTCCATTTAAGCTCACACCTACTGCTTCAGTGACTCCATCCATCCAGCCACCTCATTCTATGGAGAAAAGATCTTTACAGCATTGGACTTTCCTTTCACCACTAGATGCATCCACAGCTGAGCGTCCTCTCGGCTTTGGCCCAGTCGCTTCACGCTTTCTGGCACTACTAGTACTAGCCCTCTGCTCTTCCCCAGTAGCATATTGGACACCTTCCGATCTGAGGGGCTCATCTTCCAGCATCATATCTTTTTGCCTTTTGGTACTGTCCATGGGGTTTTCATGGCAAAGATACTGGAGTGGGTTGCCATTTCCTTCTCCAGTGGATCACATTTTGTCAGAACTCTCTGCTATGACCTGTCCATCTTGGGTGGCCCTGCACGGCATAGCTCATAGCTTCACTGAGTTACGCAAGCCCCTTCGCCACCACAAGGCAGTAATCCATGAAGGAGAGCAGACCCCATTCTCCCATAACTTTTGGCTGGCCTGGAGGTCTCATGAGAGCACACACCATTCTCACTCAGCTTCCACAACCTTCAAAAATCATGCACGAACAGGTGTGCTTTCGAGAATGGTTGTCAGGCATTGGTGAACGCTGGTGTGTCAGCCAAAACATTGCGGTGTGCCACCTTTTGACACACATGTCACAGATGCATCATTACTGCACTAAACATGTTTCGTTCTTTCGTTTCGCATCATGCCTTTGCTTTTTAACTAGTGCAATATGAGTCAAATACAGTACATGTTTTTAAAGTGTACCATTTCCATCCCTGGACATGTTAAGATGGGAAAGGGGCCATCAGCGGAATCTGAGATTGACAGGTAAAAACCTCTGAAGGGTGGGGAGTACAGATTAAAACTGAGGTTAAAGTGAAGAAACTTTAAGGCTGCACACTTCCCATATAATCTCTACTGGTTCCTCTCTGATTACGTATTCAGGGTTTTTGATCTTACCTCAGCCCCTTTCAGCAGAATCCCGCCATATACTACAACAGGAGTCGGAGGAAACACACACCAAAAGGTCTTCTGATTGTTCTAAGGTAAGTACAATTTTCCTTGCTATCCACAGATTATTTGCTGATGAAGATTTAGCCAATGCAGCTGGAAAACTCCTGTGTGGTTTCTTCTAGAAGGACACCAGCAAATTCTACCACTTGAAGGCAAAGATTCTGAGAAGCAGAAAGGAATCCAGCATCTTTGAGAGGCAGGGCAGAGAGGCAGAGCAAAAAATTCAATGCAGGAACAACCCAGGTTCATCATTGTTAGTCTGTGTCTTTTCTTTTTCTTCCTGCAAGTCTTCACTGTATCCCAGCGTGGAGTTTAGCGAAGATCTGACCACCGTTCAAACACTAAAGAAGAGAAGTTGAAAGTGGTCTTTGATGCATTTTAATGATTTCTATTTCACCACCAATCTTTTTTTTTTTTCCTTTTGGTTAGATTTCTGGATTTTCTCACCAGCTTCTCTAAAGCTCAGTTCATCCTCCAGTTTTCAGTTCCTTCCTTTTAGCATCGGTTTTAGCTGCCCAGGTCTCATTTTCCTGTCTTTTTCTGAAAATAAAAAAAAACTCATAAGCAGGAATTCTTCCTTCAGTTGAAGTAAATAAGTGAGGTGCCCCTCTCCCATTCGCTCCAAACCAGTTTTTAAGCCAGAAAGGATTCTGGTTTGTAGTCAACTTCAACCAGTGTAAAAATTGGAGCCCTAGTTTAAATGAGAAAAATATTTCTGCATATAGAAATATTGATCGGGTCCACCGAGGAAGTCCTTGCATTTGAACCAAAAACACCTGATTCTCTCTTGAACTAAGGAAGGAAATATCCCTTTCCCAGTTTGTGACCTTTTGATCTCCAAACTATTAAGCTGGGCTACAGTTACAAGGTAACCTGCTCCAACTCTTGTGTTTCATGTTTTTGCTTCTAAGGGAGAAGTCACCAGTGAAGGACTGGCTTGGTCAGAGGAAATGAGCAACACAACTGAAAACTCTGAAATTGAAAATTTCATTGCATTCCTTGAAAAGATAACTACATTGCAGAAAAGGATGCAGATTGCTTCTCTGGTGATCTACAGCTTTGCGTTTGTGCTGGGAGTCCTTGGCAACGGGCTGGTCATCTTCATCACTGGCTTTCATATGAAGAAGACGGTCAACACGGTCTGGTTCCTCAACTTGGCCATTGCTGACTTCATCTTCATCTTTTCCCTGATTTTTGTCCGTGTTGCTCTTTACTTCAAGTGGTACATCAACCAGTTCTTGTGCAAGATGAACAGAACCCTCATCTTCCTCAACCTCTATGCCAGTGTTTATTTCCTTATGGTCATCAGCATTGACCGCTGCATTTTTGTCAGGTATCCGGTCTGGGTTCAGAATCACCGAACACCTCGTCTGGCTTCTTTTGTGGCCTTGGGTGTGTGGATCCTGGCCTTTGTGTTGTCTTCTCCCCCTCTCTATTCCGGGGAACCCATAAAAGATGCAAATAACATAGTGATCAGCTGCTATAACGATTATGGTAACAGCATAGATATTAAACTGGCCATCAGCAACTTCGTCCTTACCTTCGTCATTCCCTTTGTAGTTATTCTTCTCTGCTACGGAACGATTGTTCTGAAACTGAGAAGGGGTCAATTGTTTCAGTCAAGTAAGCCCTATAAGATCATCACAGCTGTGCTTGTGGCCTTTTTTGTATGCTGGTTCCCTTATCATGTTTTTTCTTTCATTAACCTGAAATATTCATCACATCTAGACATGTTGTTGGCAGTGAATATCGGTGTTCCCCTAGCATCTTTCTTGGCTTTTATCAACAGCTGCCTCAATCCCATCTTCTACGTCTTTATGACTCAGGGCTTCAAAGACAGCCTGAGAAAGTCCTTCCTATCTGCAATTGAGAATGCCTTCACAGAAGAGGTCAGGCAGACCTCCACAACCAACAAAACCAGATCTTCAGCCGAGCTGGAATCCCAGTTATGAACTCTGCAAAACCACCCCATTCCAAAACCTGTTGGCTTGAGAAGACACAGGCAATGCTCAGGATGTTCTTTCAAAAATCTATTCTCTACACATCCCAACTGCCTTCTTTGTCTCAGTCCAAAGCTAGAGTGAATTGAATCTGGTTGATTCCTCCGGGTACTGTTGTGTGCGTGCGTTTGTGTGTGTGTTTGTGTGTGTGCGTATGTGTGTCTCTGTCTCTGTCTCTCTCTCTCTCTCTATCTATCTATCTATCTATCTATCTATCTATCTATCTATCTATCTATCTATCTATCATCTATCTATCCATCCATCCATCCATCCATCCATCCATCCATCCATCCATCCATCCATCCATCCATCTATCTATCTATCTATCTATCTATCTATCTATCTATCTATCTATCTATCTCTATATCTATATATATCTCTCTATCTCTCTATCTCTCTATCTATCTATCTATCTATCTATCTATCTATCTATCTATCTATCTATCTATCTATCTATCTATCTATACCTCTATCTATCTATTTACACATACACACAGCAGCATCTGTGTGTATATACCTGCTTCTAACTGCAAGTATGAATCCCAGATTCAGATATGCAGTCTCATTTTATTCCATTAGCCCCCCATGACTGAATCCAATGGGAGCCAGTTCAGATCCAGTGTTATTTGAGCCGACCCTGTACCAGCTCAAATAACATTTCTTATAGGATTAATACATCAAAGTTCTGGATATTAGAAATTTGATATTCTTGGTTATTCCTGCAGGTAAATAATGAATTAGAATAGATCAGTGTCCTCTTAGTTCTGAATCTCTCCAATGGGAACAGCGGTTACAATTTAATTTTTCTGTGCTTGCTTTGCAAAAACCCTCTTGCTGATGAATCATTAACAAACATGGATCTCCTTTCATTGATTCATTGCATTTACCTACAGTTTAAATGATATATTTAGCTGCCTGAGATATAGTTTTTTTTCTCCCATAAACTGCAACATCCTAACCAGCCATGTTACAGCTCCCTTACTCTGCTTTACTTAGTTATGAAAGCCTAATAGTTTGATTACACCATTTTGTTATTATTTTCCCTAATTTTGAAAGAGACATGTCTCATATAGCTTCTGTTCTCCTCTCACACTGTTTTATGGCACTCCAATGACTGTTGTGTTGTAATATGTGAGGGTTTTTTTTTACCCAAGGTGGGGATAACAGGACATTATTGATAGTTTTTATGGAATTTGGTATGAATTGTTTCTTCCAATTCTCCAACTTGGTTTATTAGTGTGAAATGTAGTTGAAAAATGCTTAAATAAAATGGAATGCAAAATTACGTGTAAGGGCATAATTATTTAAAGTGCACAGATCTTTATCGTGGTTAATTCTGGCCATTCACAAATGCCCAAACAGATTTGTGTCCTCCCGATCTTTGGGACTACAACTCCCAAATTTCGTAGAGAGCAAAGTTGTTGCTCCTACTGCCAGAGAATCCTGGATATTATAATCTTCTCCCAAGACCAGGGGTAGGCCACCTTGGCTCTTTTTATGACTTGTGGACTTCCACTCCCAGAATTCCACGCTGAGGGGAAAGGGAGAGTTTCAAAGCTGAGGCATGCTGGCTCAGGAATTCTGGGAGTTGAAGTCCACAAGTCATAAAAGAGCTAAGGTTGCCTACCCCTGCCTCAGACACACACACACACACACACACACACACACACACACACACACACACACACACCTTCCACCAATATCTTGTGAGTATCAAATGGAGAAAGTTTGTAGCCGAGGCTGTTTTCTTTTTAAGCAAACACCTTTCATTCCAATTTAACTGATTTGATGTCCAAACTGCTGGATGTCAGCCTTCCACAACCCCCTTGTAAGGTTGGGATGGTGAGAGTTATAATTAAACATGAAGTATTAATACCACTTTACAATGCCTTGGTAAGGCCACATTTGGGATACTGCATCCAGTTTTGGTCACCACGATGTAAAAAAAGATGTTGAGACTCTAGAAAGAGTACAGAGAAGAGCAACAAAGACATGGCTCTTCCAACAAGCAGGACTGGCCTAAGGGGAAATTTTTAGTGGGGTTTTAAAAGCAATTTTAAAAATTAGTAAGGCCAAATTTAATATTTCATCTTAACTTTGTTTTAATGATAGTTTTCGGGGTATTTTTGTAGTTGTTTTTATCAGGCTGTCAGCCGCCCTGAGTCCGCAAGGAGAAGGGCGGGGTATAAATTCAAATAATAAATAAATAAATAAATAAATCAGGGGACTGGAGGCTAAAACGTACAAGGAACGGTGGCTGGAATTAGGTATGTCTAGTTTAACGAAGAGAAGGACGAGGGGGGACGTGATAGCAGTGTTCCAGTATCTCAGGGGCTACCACAAAGAAGAGGGAGTCAAGCTATTCTCCAAGGCACCTGAAGACAGGACAAGAAGCAATGGATGGAAACTGATCAAGGAGAGAAGCAACCTAGAACTAAGGAGAAATTTCCTGACAGTGAGAACAATTAACCAGTGGAACAACCTGCCTCCAGAAGCGGTGAATGCTCCAACACTGGAAGTTTTTAAGAAGAGACTGGATAGCCATTTGTCTGAAATGGTATAGGGTTTCCTGCCTGAGCAGGGGGTTGGACTAGATGACCTCCAAGGTCTCCTCCAACTTTATTATTATTGTTATAAACCCCTCTGCACATTGCCAAGTTGGGACAGACAATTACATTTCCAACCAAGACAAAACTGTTTCTCTTTCACTTCCCTTTCTCTTTTGTGCCCTGTGTAGTAAATAAAACCAGTTGCTCTGTTGGAAAAGCCCTGCCAGATTTAGACTGAAAGCTCCCTCTCTCTCAGCCCACCCCACAGGGCTGTTGTTGCAAGGAAAATAGGAGGAGGAAGTTGTGTTGAATATGTTTACTGCCCTGAGTTATTTGTAAAAATAATAAAGGTGGGATACAAATAAATAACATTGCTCTCCTCTAAGGAAATCAGCTGAAATCAGTGCATGAGAGAGGGGTGGGTTTGTGGTGCCTCAACCGATGCAGGAATAAATGAAACGAACTACTCATCTGTTATTGGGCTTTGTTAAGGGTGTTGTGTGAATCTATCAATTCATAGAAAGAGCTGGATGAAGCTTTCTGGATCTAGAAGGCCCAAGAAAGAAAGGATGGTTTCTTTCTTTCTTTCTTTCTTTCTTTCTTTCTTTCTTTCTTTCTTTCTTTCTTTCTTTCTTTCTTTCTTTCTTTCTTTCTTTCTTTCTCTTTCTTTCTCTCTGTCTCTCTGTCTCTCTGTCTCTCTCTCTCTCTCTCTGTCTCTCTCTCTCTCTCTCTCTCTCTCTCTCTCTTTCTTTTTCTTTCCCTTCCTTCCTTTTTTTTTCTTTCTTGAGAATAGAGCAATAGAGAATAGAGGAAGGCATCCGGAGTCTGTAGTATAATTTCACAAGAATCTGTGGGGAGGGAGGCCAGTTAACAGTAGCCATAACCAGGCAATGTTGCAACACAGATTTTTAAAAAGGAAGAGGCTTCCACTGTGGCTGTGTTCAAACATTTATGGTCACCATCGTAACTTCTACACCCACCCACCCATCCCCACACACATAGAGGACTCCCCTAAAATCTAAACATCCCTTCCTAAAAATCACGTTCCTGGCAGATAGAATAATTATACAAGCAGGAGAAAACTGTTCAACTTTTTTTGAGGGTTCAAGTCACAATCAGCTTCGGCACCACATCTTTCATTCCCTTCCCTTAGAGCAGTGTTTCTCAACCTTGGCTGCTTGAGGATGTGTGGACTTCAACTCCCAGAATTCCCCAGCCAGCTTTGCTGCCTTAGAGGCTTTTTTCAGCAGTCACAACTAATTAGAGAGTAAAACTTCTTCATTTCCCATGTTATAACCTTACTTCAGTCTTAGGCTTTACTTGCTTATTATGCATATCTGTCCAGTCCTATCTCTAAAAAGATACTCTTGAGGGTGTTGTTGTTAGTTGCGAAGTCGTGTCCGACCCATCGCGACCCCATGGGCAACGTTCCTCCAGGCCTTCCTGTCCTCTACCATCTTCTGGAGTTCATTTAAGCTCATGCCTCCTGCTTCAGTGACTCCATCCAGCCACCTCATTCTTGTTGTCCCCTTCTTCTGTTGCCCTCCATCTTTCCCAGCATTAGGCTCTTCTCCAGGGAGTCCTTCCTTCTCATTAGGTGGCCAAAGTATTTGAGTTTCAACTTCAGGATCTGGCCTTCTAAAGAGCAGTCGGGGTTGATCTCCTCTAGGACTGACCGGTTTGATCGCCTTGCAGTCCAGGGGACTCACAGGAGTCTTCTCCAGCACTATAGTTCAAAAGCCTCCATTCTTTGGCGCTCAGCCTTTCTTATGGTCCAACTTTCACAGCCATACATTGCAACTGGGAAAACCATGGCCTTGACTATATACTCTTGAGGGTAGAAGAGTCCTTTTAAACATATTTTGGGGAGGGAAGGAAGTGCAAAGTTAACCCCATGGCATTATTGGAAAGAATATGGGCAATGTTTTTGGATATTTCCTCTCTCCCTTTTTTCCTTTTCCCCATACTGGCTGGGGAATTCTGGGAGTTGAAGTCCATCCTGATTAAGCTGGTCAAGTTTGAGAAACACTGTTTTAACAGGATTTCAATGATTTGATGATTAGGCAAGTATTTGCTTTAATTCCTTTATAACAAAAAGTAATTGTGGCCTTTCTAAAGGGGGAGAGGGAAGAGAAAAGAGGCAAACAGATGTTGCAAGCAGCTGGCCCACCTCTTCAGAATGCTAAGATCTATTTCTTTTGCATTTTTAGCTTTCTCCTTGATTTGTTTCTCTTTGTTTTATTTTCCTCATTATCTTGTGCTGGTTTTGTCTTTTTTTAAAAAAATGCTAATGAAATTATTTTAAAAAATGTACTGAGGTGGGACAATATGCATCGTGTATGCAGCGAAAAGGGAAGATAAAGTAGCCATTTCAAAACAGGGTGAAGGAAGAACAACAAGGAAAAACCATGTCACAAACAGCTGCCCAACTCTTCAGAATGCTGGTAAATGGCTTTTTTTTTTGGTTTAAAAAAGAAAGAAAGAAAATTCCGAGACAGTTAGAAGTTAAAAACAAGGTGGGAACATGAGGTGGGTGAGGAAAATCTCTCTGGTTAGGCTGCTGGGAGATGTAGTTCAATGGCATCTGATGGACATCTTGACCAATAATTGTTCTGGCTGGGAAAAGTGGAATTATTTAGAGCATTTAGAGAACCAGTTTGATGTAGTAGTAAAGACACCAGGCTAGAATTCAGGAAATGTTAAGTTTTAGTCTCGTTTTAAGCATGAAAAATTGACTGAGTGACTTGGGGCCAGTCACTCTCTCAGCCCAACCCATCTAACAAGGTCCCTTGATTCAAAAATTGTTGCAGTATAATGTACCATTTGGGCTAACTTTAGGGTACAAACAGATAAACACAATGATAATTTTAGTAGTATATAGATAGATTAAAGCCACGCAAAGGCGATCTGCTCCAATTGCCCAAGCAAACTGCTAGATTACCTTATTAGATGAGTTGAATGACGATCTGAAGGGTTTTGCAGAGTTTTTTTTTTTTTAATAGATGATTTGAATAGGACATTTGACAGTCGTCACAACAATACTCAACAACATTTTCCAATTTCTTATTCTAGTAGATCTCTGGAAATAATTCTGCAATAAGAAGATGGTCAAAGGGGAGACCAGCTGAAACTTATAGAGATTCGAGGGATGGCTTCTTTTTTATTAACCTTCCTGAACCTTATCCTGCTTTATCAAGGTAAGAGTCACTCACAGAAATATGCGGTAAAATCTCAAGTGGTTTTCTAATTTCTCCTTTCGTGGCCCGAAAAGAGCTATAGTCGCAGAAAATAAAGTCTTAATTCAACAGGAATTAAATTAATTAAAAAAATGCAAGGATAAAATAGTCTCAATCATGGTTTATAGGCTGCAGAAGTAGGGACAGTCAGGGAAATCTTGGTGTACACTCAAAGGATTATATTTAATGTGTGTAAAAGTATTGAAGAAGTACAGAAAAGTGGGGGGGGATGGTTCAGCTCCCATTTGTGGAAGCATTCCATTCTCCCTCTGTCTCCCCTTGTTCTGACCTTCACTTTGGCATTGCCTGTTGAATTTTAGCATTGCTTGTTGAAACAATGAAAAGTGCCAGATGACCCGAAAGATTAAGTGGGCTGGTTCAAATACAACACTAAGCCACAAATCATAGTTTACAAACTATCAAAGGTGGGTTCACGCATGGCGTTAGGACAGGGGTCTCCAAACCTGGCGACTTTCAGACTTCTGGACTTCCTCAGCCAGCATAAAGACTTCAGCATGGTTGGCTGAGGAATTCTGGGAGTTGAAGTCCACAAGTCTTAAAAGTTGCCGGGTTTGGAGACCCCTGCACTAGGCTACAGACCAAGGAAAGAATACCACGGCTGAAACAATGTGTGAATCCATCCTATGGTCTCAATGAATTTGCATTTAAGGAGTCAAAAGTAGTGCAACTCAAATCGATGGGTGTGATCATCTCTCCAACTATCACTTTTACTAGTAAAGCAAGGCTGGAAACACGAGACCCATCAAAGTAATTTTCAATGGTTGGAACGATCATATCAACTGGGTGAAAGCAATAAAAGTATTTAAAAAGTTATTTTGAATCTTCTGGGATTCGTTCCGAAATCTTTTGCCTTCTAGACCAGGGGTCTTCAAACTTGGCCCTGGCTGAGGAATTCTGGGAGTTGAAGTCCACTAGTCATAAAAGGGCCAAGTTTGAAGACCCCTGGTTTAGACATTGATAAAGAAAAGCAATATTCTGTGCAATTCTCAGGTGAATTGAAGCTACCTATTTGGACTGCAGCAACAGATGGTAGCAAAGAGGCACAGAAAACTATAATAGTTTGCTGTCACCTAGTGGTCCCAGGACATTTTGCAGGCCAGAGATGAAACCCTGATTTAAGACACACAGATGTATTGGCAGGACAGCCCAAATTTTAACCTTGGTTTGTTTATTTCTTTATTGTACGGCTTCATAGGGTAGATCAATCCATGGGGTTTCTCAGCTTTTGACAACTTTAAGACTTCAACTTTAGGATTTCAACTTGTAGAATTCTCCAGTCATCTGACTCATTTTTGCAATCTGACTCCCAAAGTTTCCTCTGCCAAAACGGATGTGCAAATGTACAAAAGTGCCAATCAGTACTGACTGACTGACTGACTGACTGAATTTATTTGTCACCTATCTCATAACGAAATGACTCTGGGCCGCTTACAGCATTAAAACATTAAAATCCTAAATGTCTGTGGAGGTTCTCAGTCCTCCAGGGTCATGGTCCTATTTTTATTGCTTTAGAGGTATTTAATTTATTAGGATTTTAATCCCAAAGGTGCTTTTTCAAAAGGCAAGTAGACTTTCTTTGTTTCCCCTCGAAAACATTTTGCTTCCCATCCAAGAAGCTTCTTCGGTTCTTCTTCAGAACTGAGGAAGCGTCTTGGGATGAGAAGCGAAACGTCTTCAAGGAAAAACAAAGCCCGCTTGCCTTTTGAAAAAGCACTTTTGGGATTAAAAGCCTAACAAATAAATACCTCTAAAACAATAAAAATAGAAATCCCAGTCAAAATAAAATCATGGTTGGAAGATGAGGAGGAAGGGAATGGGACGAGGGTTTGTGTGTGGGGCGGGAAATGTCAGATTTTCTCTTAATTCATCGAACAGCTCCAGTGTGATACTCCCCCATTGGAACTGCAGACAGGTCTTCAAGCTCCTGCAGAAAACCAGGAGGAAGAGAGCCAATCTCACCTCACAAGGTTCCAAAGAACGGGAGCCACCATGGAAAAGGCCTCCTGGACCCTGATAGCTGGAATTCCTTGACTGATAGGGCCCACAACATGTCTCCTCTGCCAGTGCAGGTGGGGCAGGCCAGTCCCCACGTCAAGTTGTTGCATTCAATTGATCGGATGATGTTTTTCAGAGGAGTCACTTAAGAATAGAATAGAGCTGGAAGGGACCTTGGGGGTCTTCTAGTCCAGCCCCCCTGCTCAGGCAGGAGGACCTATAACATCTCAGACAAGTGACTGTCTAGTCCAGGGGTAGGCAACCTGGGCTCTTTTATGACTCGTGGACTTCAACTCCCAGAATTCCTGAGCCAGCATGGCTCAGCTTGGAAACCTCTCCCTTTCCCCTCAGCATGGCTGGCTCAGGAATTCTGGGAGTTGAAGTCCACAAGCCATGAAGGGGCCATAGTTCACCCATGCTGGCTCAGGAATTCTGGGAGTTGAAGCTCACGAGTCATAAAGCAGCCTAGGCCTAGGGCAGGGGTAAGGCAACCTTGGTTCTTTTATGACTCGTGGACTTCAACTCCCAGAATTCCTGAGCCAGCATGGCTCAGCTTGGAAACCTCTCCCTTTCCCCTCAGCATGGCTGGCTCAGGAATTCTGGGAGTTGAAGTCCACGAGTCATAAAAGAGCCAAGGTCGCCTACCCCTAGTCTAGTCTCTTCTTAATAACCTCCAGTGATGGAGCTCCCACGGTTTCTGGAGGCAAGCTGTTCCACTGGTTAATTGTCCTCACTGTCAGGAAGTTTCTCCTTAATTCCAGGTTGCTTCTCTCTTTGAACAGACCATCTCTGAATAAAGCTTTTTGGAAAAAAATATAAGTTTAGTAAGGCCTTGCCAGTTACATCCTTCTCTTCTCCCACCAGACACTCTGACCATCCGTCCTGGCTATTCGATTTCAGTGCCGGAGAAAGTCTTTGTTGAACTGAACCATTGCATCGATGTGCCCTGCACGTTCACGGTTCCTGAATGGTATTCCAAAAGTTCTTCGCCCTTGTACATCTATTGGTTTAAGAATTCAAAGAGACGTTACTATATGTTGTGGGTCAACATCTGGGTATCAGGAGAACTGATGGTCACCAATGACTTAAGACAGAAAGCTGATATTACCAATTTTAAGCTGACGGGAGACCCAAAGAAAGGCAGCTGCTCCTTCAGCATTGCAAATGCCCAGTTCAAGGACTGGGGCAAGTACTACCTGAGAATTGATAAAGGACCAGGATTCAGGCATGCATTTGTACCGCCTAGTACAAATCCCCAAATTGTGGTGACAGGTAAGCAAGTTCTTGAACTTTCTCCCCTTCTTCCTTGACATTTTTGAGGCCTTTATTTTTAGAATGGGGTGGGAGGGGAAATGTTGGAGAGCCACAGACAAGCCTGGATCCTTGTTGTCCAGCCAGCAGTGTGCTGCAGCTGCCAAAAAGGCCAACACAGTGCTGGGCTGCATTAACAGAGGGATAGAATCAAGATCACGTGAAGTATTAATACCACTTTACAATGCCTTGGTAAGGCCACACTTGGAATACTGCATCCAGTTTTGGTCACCACGATGTAAAAAAGATGTTGGGACTCTAGAAAGAGTACAGAGAAGAGCAACAAAGACGATTAGGGCACTGGAGGCTAAAACATATAAGGAACGGTTGCTGGAATTGGGTATGTCTAGTTTAACGAAGAGAAGGACGAGGGGGGACATGATAGCAGTGTTCCAATATCTCAGGGGCTGCCACAAAGAAGAGGGAGTCAAGCTATTCTCCAAAGCGCCTGAAGGCAGGACAAGAAGCAATGGGTGGAAACCGATCAAGGAGAGAAGCAACCTAGAACTAAGGAGAAACTTCCTGACAGTTAGAACAATTAACCAGTGGAACAACCTGCCTCCAGAAGCGGTGAATGCTCCAACACTGGAAGTTTTTAAGAGGAGACTTGACAGCCATTTGTCTGAAATGGTATAGGGTTTCCTGCCTGAGCAGGGGGTTGGACTCGATGACCTCCAAAGTCCCTTCCAACTTTATTATCATGGATCATCACACAATCAGCCAGATGTTCAGACTGGATTTGGCATTTTGTCTACCTATCGAGTCCTTACCCAGGACCTGGGATAGGCAGATATGGACGTTTGATGGTATTACAGATATCGTCGCAGGATGGAAGCAGTTCCTAGTAAGGCCGCCTTTTGCAATTGACTAATAGTGAATTTGTCAATGCCAATGGTGTTCAAGTGGTGCTCCAGTTGTTTTGGGATTGCACCCAAGTCGCCTATTACTATTGGTACTACCTTTGCTTGCTTTTGCCACAGTCTTTCTATTTCTATTTGTAGGTCTCTGTATTCTGTTATCTTCTCCAGTTCTTTCTCGTCTATTCTGCTGTCTCTACGCACTGCCACGTCCACTATCCAGACTTTTTTGTCTTTCTTATCGACAATTGTTAAGTCCGGGGTGTTATGTTGCAGGTGCTTGTCTGTTTGAATTCTGAAGTCCCAGAGCAGTTTAATTTTATCATTTTCGATGACTTTCTCTATTTTATGATCCCACCAGTTTTTGCTTACAGGCAAATGATATTTCTTGCAGATCTTCCAATGCACCATTGTTGCTACTTTATCATGCCGCTGCTTGTAGTCAGTCTGTGCAATCTTCTTGCAGCAGCTTACCAGGTGGTCCACTGTTTCTTCAGCTTCTTTGCATAGGCGGCACTTACTGTCTGTTGCTGTCTTCTCAATTTTGACTTTATCTGCATTTGTCCTTAAGTCTTGGTCTTGTGCAGCCAGAATTAGTCCCTCGGTCTCTTTCTTCAATTTTCCTGCTCTTAGCCATTGCCAGGTCTTGTTATTATCTGCTTTCCCAGCTATTTTTTTTATGTACTGGCCATGTAATGCTTTGTCTTCCCATGCCTCTATTCTGTTCTTCATTTGGTCTTTCTTGTAGGCCAGTTTGGTCTCTCCAGTAGTCAGTAAGCCTTCCTGATATACTAATTTCAGTGCATCTTCATCATTGTCCTTCAGATATTCTTCCAAAGCCATTTTTTCTTCTTCAACCATGTGATGTACTTGCAGCATTCCACGCCCACCTATTTGCCTTGGTAGATAAAGTCTGTCAATATCACTTCGTGGATGAAGGGCATGATTCATTGTCATTATTTTTCTGGTCTTCCTATCCATTGCTTTTAATTCTGCTTGAGTCCAGTCTGTGGACTCAAGCAGAATTAAAGTCTGTGGACTCCAGTCTGTGGACTCCACTATTCCAGCTGTGTATCTAATGACTGGAATTGCCCAGGTGTTGATTGCCTTTATGGTATTTCCTCCATTGAGTTTGGACTTTAAGATCTTCTTCACTCTCTTGATGTATTCACCTCTGATCTTTTTCTTGACTTCAGTGTGCTTGATGTTGTCAGCTTGAAGGATACCCAAGTATTTGTAGTAATCTTCCTCATCCAGACTCTTAATGTTATTTTCGTGGGGCATCTTGATTCCTTCAGTTCTCACTATTTTTCCTTGTTTGATAGTAAGTGTGGCACACTTGTCCAAGCCAAACGCCATTGCAATATCTTGGCTATATATTATTATTATTATTATTATTATTATTATTATTATTATTATTATTATTATTATTATTATTATTATTATTATTATTATTATTATTATTATTATTATTATTATTATTATTATTATATAGAATAACAGAATAGGAAGAGACCATGGAGGTCTCCTATCCCCTGATCAGGTAGGGGATATACCTTAGGGGTAGGCAACCTCGGCTCTTTTAGGACTCAGGAATTCTGGGAGTTGACGTCCATGAGTCCTAAAAGAGCTGAGGTTGCCTACCCCTACCATTCCAGACAAATGGTTGTCCAATCTCATCTTAGAAACTTTTATGTATTGGAGTTCGCGCCATTGAAGTGACGCACACAAGTTGTTAACCAAGTTCTTCTTTATTCGTTCCACGTTACCACTCAGAAACCCAACAGGCTCGCAGGCCTTTTATAGCTTTCCCAACATCCAATCATAAATCCCCTTTATTCGCGCCTTGCGCCTGCGCGCAAGACCGGCGCCAACCAGTCTGGTCCCGGGCAGCTTTTAGGTTGCCCGGGACCATTTGCAACATTTCTGGGCCTACTGAGTTTCCTCAGCAGGCCCAGGACCCAACAGAAACCTCCAGTGATGGAGCAGCCAAAACGTCTAAAGGCAAGTCGTCCCACTGATTAATTATTCTAGTTATCAGGCAATTTCTCCTTCATTCTAGGTTGCTTCTCTCTTTTGATTTTACAAATTTTATTAATTTTTTAAATAAACATATGGACAAATAATACAAATATGGTGCATTTCATTAGAAAAACAAACACATAAAAAAGCTTACTCAGTAAGTATTCAGAAATAACCAGCGGTCCCCCCCCTGCATCCACACTCCCTCAACCTTCCTACCTACTTCCCTCTTCCTTCCTCTCCCTCTTCACCACGACCTCTCCTCTTTCCTCCTTTCCAACTATCCTACACATCCCATCACCTTCTTTTCCACCACCTCGGATGCAGTTTAGGGGTTTTAGCCGATCATCTCCTCTTCTTAAAGACAAACATTTACATTATATTTATAAATACACCAAATTTTATATAATTCTACCCCTTCATCCCCTTCCCCCCTCCCCCCCCGGACTTCCCAGAACTGAGTACAGGGATAAATACATAACATCCCAAGTCTAAAATAAGCTATCCATTCATAATACAAACAAAATTAACATACTTTAACTCTAACATACAATAATAAACTTATAAAATATATATATATAAATTATATTAAATATATAAAAATATTAGAAAAGAAAAATATTTATTCAAAAGCTATATGTTAATTAATCACTTCGTACTTTCTCTTGATATAATCTATCCATCTTCTCCATACCAAGATAAATTTTTCTCGAGATTGATCCTTCAAGTATGCGGAAATTTTTGCCATTTCTGCAAAGTATGACACCTTCAATCTCCAGTCATCCATAGTCGGTAATACCTCTTTCTTCCAGTTTTGAGCAATCAGTAATCTTGCTGCTGTTAAGGTTGCTTCTCTCCTTGATTAGTTTCCATCCATTGCTTCTCGTCCTGCCTTCTGGTGCTTTGAAGAACAGGTTGACACACACAACCCCCCCCCTTAGATATTGGAATGCTGCTATCCTGTCACCCCTAACCCTTCTTTTCGTTAAACTGGACATCCCCAATTACAGAACGGGCCGGATTGATCAAGACAGCTGGGGGGAGGGTGGTGCCACCAAATGGCCTTCTTTCGCCCTTTTTCTTGCTTAGATATCAAGAAGAAGCCGATAATCTGGAAGCCTTCTTCCTTTCTCTGGGGAGAGACTGTTGTTTTCAGCTGTGTGACATCGGATTGCTGCTTGAAACCCAAGCCTCAGATCCTTTGGTCCTTGAAACCCAGCCAATGGAACTTTTCCGATTGGGCCATCCAGCAGAGCAGTTGGGCCTGGACCTATGGAACGAACCTCAGCTTCGTACCCTCTTTAGATAATGAAGGCTTAATCCTCATTTGTAATTTAAGGTACCCTGCCACAAGGAAACTCATACAAAATGCCGTCCAACTTCACATGGCATGTGAGTAGCTCTGTTCTCTAGCTCAGGGCTTTTCAACCTTTTCACCCATTGTACCACTTTTAGGATATGGCAACATCCAAGTACCACCAGTCGCCTAGCAAGGTGTCAAAAACTTGATGACCCCAAAAAAGGGGGGGAGTGATAGTGTTGTAGTCCTCGACTTACAACAGTTCGCTTAATGACTGTTCAAAGTTACAATGGCACTGAAAAAAGTGCCCCCCAAGCCACAGCCGAGAAAGATACCTGCCTGCCCACCCAGCCGTGCTCTTCCTCCTGTCCGAGGTTTTCATTGTTGTGAGCATTTCTGTTGAGGAGTGGCAGCGGGGATGGGGTGGGGATGTTTGGTTTTTATTCCCCCCATCTGCTGGGTGGTTACAGCAGATTTTGGTCACTTCACATGACCCAGGGACACTGTGACCGTCATAAATATGAATCAGTTGCCAAGCATCTGAATGTAAATCACAAGACCCTGGAGATGCTGCAACATTCCAGCTGATCGGCGCTTCTTCTGGGCTCAGCAGAAGCGCCAGGATCTGTGCTGCTTTCCAGCTGATTGGTGCTTCCTCAGGGCTCAGCAGAAGCACCAGCTGGAGCCTGGCACTGATTCTGCCATTTCCACTGAGCCCTGACAGTCCCTCCCCTGCTACCACTTTTCTAGGATGGTCGCGTACCACCTGCCAGGTGTCAATGTACCACAGGTGGGGTACCCGTACCACTGGTTGAAAAGCCCTGCTCTAACTCTTTGCCCCACGCTTTACCACTGAAGCTCTTTGCCTCTTGGTGCACTACAAGTAATCCTTGACTTACCACAGTTCATTTAGGGACCGTTCAAAGTTACAACAGCACTGAAGACTCGCGACTGTTTTTCAGTTAACGACCGTTGCAGCATCTCCACGGTCATGGGATCAGTACCCAGATGCTTGATGACTGGTTTCATATTTACAGCCGTTGCTGTGTCCCGAGGTCATGTGATCACCTTTTGCGACCTTCTGACAAGTCAATGGGGAAGCCACATTCACTTAACAACCGGGTCGCTAAGTGATCGACTGCAGTGCTTCCCTGAACAACTGTGGCAAGAAAGGTCATAAAAAGGGGCAAAACTCACTTAACAAGCGTCCCCTTAGCAAACATAAATTTTGGGCTCAATTGTGGTTGTAAGTCGAGGACTTCCTGTACTCCAAGCAAGAGGAGAGCGAGAGGAGGAGATCCGTCTTGAGGGCAGGCCTCCAGTTATGACCACAATTGGACTGGAATTTCCATCGTAGGTCACTGTCATCATAAGTCAAGTCAAACATGGCTGGCTGGGGGATTCTGGGAGTTGAAGTCCACGCCTCTTAAAGTGGACAAGGTTGAGAAACACTGATAGAGTAGTAGAGGTTGACCAAAGGGCATCTCTCTACATGTTCCAAGTCACCAAGAGCCAACAATGAAGGCAGCACCCAAGCAAACCAACACATTAAAAAAAGGCTGAAGCATCATGAGATTACTAACGTTTTGGTATTGTGACCAGCAATGAGTTTTGAATGACAAAAATCTTGCCATTGGGTGAAAATGCCCAAATGTTGTGAGATATTTCAGAATAGGGGTGGTTGTTGTTGTTTTTCTTGGTGTTTTATAAGGTCCAGGACATAATAGAAAACAGGAACGTTAAATTTCTTTTTTGTTTTCTGTACTATTACACCAGCCAAAAGGTGATGCCTTGTCGGCATTGGTCAGATCTTACGATATTAAGATGACTTCTCTTTCTCCTCTTTGAGGCAATGGATACCCAGCTGATAGGTCTAAGGCAGGGGTAGTCAACCTTGACTCTTTTATGACTCGTGGACTTCAACTCCCAGAATTCCTGAGCCAGCTAAGCTGGCTCAGGAATTCTGGGAATTGAAGTCCACGAGTCATAAAAGAGCCAAGGTTGACTACCCCTGGTCTAAGGAGATTCTCGGTCATCCAGGTCATGGTTGTCCCAAAGGTGCTTTTTCAGGAGGCAACTGGACTTCCTTGTTTTTCTTTGAAGACTTTTCACTTCTCCTCCAAGAAGCTTCTTCAGCTCTGACTGGATGGTGGAGATGGGAAGGATTTATACTCCTTGCAGACAGCTGGTCATTTGCATTCTTTTTAGAGAGTTCCAAGAAGGCTGCACACCCATTTGCACCACTGAGGTGACCTTGAGGACACACATAAACCTCCAGGTGGCCTCAACGACTCTCTAAAAAGAAGCCAAATGCCCAGCTATCTGCAAGGAGTATAAATCCTTTCCTTCCCCACCATCCAGTCAGAGTTGAAGAAGCTTCTTGGATGAGAAGCGAAACTTCTTCAAGGAAAAACAAAGTACCGGTAAGTCCAGTTGCTGCTTGAAAAAGCACCTTTGGGATACCCAGCTGATAGTTATGGACCTTGCTTCTTTTGCCCCAGAGAAATTGTATGTTTGTTTTGCCCTCTTCCAGATAGTCCTCAGGTCAGGGTCATTCATATTTGTAAGTATGACAACAATGGCACCACCGTTTGTTCTTGTGCCTTCCACTCTTGGCCTCCACCACAGATCCAGTGGTACTTGAACCACCAACATTTAATCAAGAACATCACCTCCAGCGATGTAAACATCACGTTCTCAACTCAAGGCAACACTGGCATCAGTTCCTTACATCTCCTAGGAAATAAATTAAATTCCTATATAATCACTTGCAGAGGCATAAATCCTATTGGATTCTCCAATTTGAAGATGCTGTCTCTTCCAGGCAAGACAGCAGGTGAGTTTCTCCTATCCTGAAATTACTTTGTAATCCGTGCTGCACTATAGTGGTGCTTCTTGGCTTAGCAAGGAATGGACTTGGTGGGGGATCTTGGAACATCCAGGGCTTCATGGGAAAAACCCTATCATCCCGGGGGAGCCAAGATGATGTATTATGATGCAAGGTCCACTTGTCTTACCCCTGTTCAAGGGGTAGAGTTGGATGCTCCTTTGTAATCCTTCAATCAGAATAGAGCTGGAAGTGACCTTGGAGGTCTTTTAATCCAAAGCTCTGCTCAAACCCCTCTACAATTTGAGACCGGTGGCTGTCCAGTCTCTTCTTAAAAACCTCCAGTGATGAAGCACCCACAACTTCTGAAGGCAACTTTTGTTCCACTGGTGAATTGTCCTCACGGTTAGGAAGTTTCTCCTTCATTCCAGATTGATCCTCTCCTTGGTTAGTTTCCATCCATCGTTTCTTGCCTTGCTTTCTGCTGCTTTGGAAATGCAGATGCCCGTGTACAAAGAGTAACTTTAATTTGTTATTATATTATTCATTCATTCATTATTCATTATCATTACTAGTATTTACTGGAACGGCATTCGGAGTAAGCTACACAAGTAAGAAATGTCATTGAAATCAGTGTTATAAATTCATGGTGATTATCCTGTGCTGTTAATTCCATTGTTAGCATTATGATTATTCATTTATTATGAGCGATGTCCCCTAAATTGCACATGTTGATTGAATTTATTTACTTATTTTATTGAATCCCACCTTTATTACTTCATAAGCAACTCAAGACAGTGAATATACATTTTTTTTTCTCCTCCAATTTCCCTCACAACAACAACAACCCTGTTTTGGGCTGACAGAGTAACTGGCTCAAAGTCCTTTACTGGCTCTGATGCGTAAGGCGGGACTAGAACTCATCATCTTCTGGTGATTGGTCCAAGGTCACCCAGCCGGCTTTGATGCCTAAGGCGGGACTAGAACTCATCATCTTCTGGTGATTGGCCCAAGGTCACCCAGCCGGCTTTGATGCCTAAGGCGGGACTAGAACTCATCATCTTCTGGTGATTGGCCCAAGGTCACCCAGCCGGCTTTGATGCCTAAGGCGGGACTAGAACTCATCATCTTCTGG
>NW_015388301.1:296384-302101 GCF_001527695.2 Protobothrops mucrosquamatus
GTAGGACTCAGGGCGGTGCACAGCATATTAAAACAGACAAACAAAATACATCAAAGAACAAAAAACCCCCATAAAACCAAATTAAAAGCCAAATATTCGAAGCTGTGTGTCAATTAAAATTTTCTTAAAATCATCCCTACCTAAAATCCTCCCTAGGTCAGGTCCGCTTGCTGGAAAAGCCATGTCTTGAGGGCGCGGCAGAAAGTAAGGAGATCCGGAATCATCCGGATCTCGGGGGGTAGTTCGTCCCATTTTTAATGGGAGGAGCGGGGCAGGGGGGCACAAAGCCACTTTCCAGCGTTTGTAGAAATGGGTTCAGCTACCATTGCTTCCAATTTCCCTAACAAGGAAGGCTGCCAAATAAAAATTCTTGTAAAAACTGGGGTGATGATGGTCAGGGTTAGGGTTTCAGAACTGATTTCGCTTCCTTTCCTTTTTTCCAGATCGCCTTATCCTATGTTGAGATTGATCGAAATAGAAAAAAGATCTAGTCCAGAAATTGTGGTGAGAGACACATTTTTATCGCCTGGTGTCTTTCTACTGCAGGAGTCTTCAAACTTGGCCCTTTTAGGACTTGTGGACTTCAACTCCCAGAATTCCTCAGCCAGGCACGTGTGCCTGGCTGAGGAATTCTGGGAGTTGAAGTCCACAAGTCCTAAAAGGGCCAAGTTTGAAGACCCCTGTTCTATTGTGTTTGAGTGAACTTCAACTTCCAGAATTGCCTGCCCGTCATGGGGACTGCTGGGAGTTGAAATCCACACATCTTCAATCATTTATATCAGCGGTTCTCAACCTATGGGTCGCGACCCCATTTGGGGTCAATCGACCATTTCACGGGGGTCGCCAAGCAAGGCTGTCCGCCATTTTTTTTCCCCTTTTCCGGAGGGTGCCTTACCTCCCTTGGGCTGGGCCAGCTGGTGGTCGGCCTGCTCCATCTCTGCCACTTGCCAGCTATGCCTCGGCCGGCGCAGAGGGCGGAACCACGCATGCGCGGCGCTCCCGGGCAGGGAAAGTCCTCGACTTACGACCGGTTGGGTAGTCCTCGACTTACAACCGGTTTAGTCCTCGACTTACGACCGGTTTAGTCTTCGACTTACGACCGGTTGGGGTGGCGGCATTAAAAAGGTTGAGAACCACTGATTTATATGAATAGATTTTATGTACTTATTTATTTATTAGAATCCCGCCTTTATTCTTTTTCTAAGATGATATGAGGCCCTTAGCTATACGTAGTCTTCGTTTAGTGACTGAAACTGGGACAAGCAACGGGGCCATTAGGCCCTGTGGCCACTAATGAACCTGCAACTTTTCCTTATGATTTTACTCTGCTTTTTTTTTTTTTTTGCCTCACAGTTCTGTGAAGGTTGTAAGTACAAGGATTGGTCACTAAGTTGCTTTTTCATCACTGTCATCACTGTAAACAGTCACTAAATGAGGACCACGTGTATACTCTGCTGTCTTCTCAGCCTTCCAGTTCCATTCTAATGCTGTGGAAATGTATATTAAAAAAGGTTATTTCTTCCTTCAAAGCAAGATGCCCCAAGAACAAGATTCTGTCTGAATTTTTAAAGAGAAAAATGAGGAAGAGGCTTTTTCATGGATTCCGTTTAGGATTTCCTTCCGATGGTTCTCTCTTTTTTTCTCATTTCAGGCTGAAAAATGAACCAGGCCACACAGCCAGCAAGATAAACCTCAGAATAAATGCTTCCCCTCATTACATCCGGAACCTCTGACGCTTTTTAATCTGCGTGTCTGTGTACAATCTTCCTTTTTTTTTTCTTTTCTTAATAAAAACACCAATATCCACTTTACTCAAAATTTCCCTTTGTTCAAAACCTCCATCCGCTCCTCGCCCGATTCCAAGACATTTTTGTAAAGATATTTATTGTTTATATCTTGGGTTTTCTGGTCTGTTTGCAGTAAAACGCAGCCGTAATATAATTCAAGTTAAAACGACATGCAATAAAATCAAATAAAAAAACCAAATAAAGATAACCCTACAAACAAGGCAGCAGTCGAGGTCAGCCCTTCAAAACTCTGGATCAAGAGACAATTCAAAATCAATTTAAAAATGAAAATAAAAAAGCCTGGAAGAAATAGAAAGGTCTTCCCCTGTCACTGAAATGGAGCTTCGGAGTGGCATTGATAGATGATTGCAAATCCCGGAGATCAGGCAGAGATGCAATATGTTGCTAGACTTTTGCACGAAGCACCACACAAAGCTGGCAGAAAAGAAAAGGGGATTTTAACAGACTTCCAGGGGCATCAGCAGAGGGACGAGGCTGGGCAATGATAGCACATCCGTGTCATCAACACCCAAAGACTGTGACTTACATCCATGGATACAAGGTCCTGATGCAAGGATGTAATTGCAGCGCTTATCTGACGGCGTCGTTTCACCTGTGCCATTTTAGACATCCCTGCAGTTTGCTCCTAATGTTGTTGCAGCAGAGCTCACTCTTCAGACCAGCAGCCCCAGCTGAAGTAGTTTTTTTCTGTGCAATTATTTAAAGGATAAGAACAGGGGAAATATTCTGTGGTCTCATCTAATGGCCACTTTCCCTCCCTGGCACAAATTGCTCCCCAAAAGCAAGCTGGGCCTATTGTCCATCTTATAGTTGTATCATGTCGGTAACATGCCTGATTAAGGATTCCTTCCTTCCTTCCTTCCTTCCTTCCTTCCTTCCTTCCTTCCTTCCTTCCTTCCTTCCTTCCTTCCTTCCTTCCTTCCTCTCCTCTCCTCTCCTCTCCTCTCCTCTCCTTTTCCTTCCTCTCCAATCTTCTCTTTTTCCTTCCTCTCCTCTCCTTTCTTTCCCCTCCTCTCCTCTCCTCTCCTCTTTTTCCTTCCTCTCCTCTCCTTTCTTTCCTCTCCTCTCCTCTCCTCTTCTCTCCTATCTTCTCCTCTTTTTCTTCCTCTCCTCTCCTCTCCTCCCTTATCCTCACAAGACTTTTTAATAGACTGCACTCTCAAATAGCATCCGGTCCCAAAACACCCAAAACAGCTCCAATGTTTAGTAGCAACTTGCACCTGAACCTCTGGTACCTAACCACCACAGCATTGGTTCCTGTTGTGCCCCCCCCCCCGTCCCCCAACCATTAACCACCAAGTTGTTTTCCCCTCTCCTCTTTTAACAGGCTCTTCTTCCAATATCCGAAAGTCACAAAATCTGCCTTTTCTTGGATCGTCCCTCCGCATTTGCCCTGCCAGTATTTTCTTGCAAAGGGAGCCTCCCNACTATAGTGGTGCTTCTTGGCTTAGCAAGGAATGGACTTGGTGGGGGATCTTGGAACATCCAGGGCTTCATGGGAAAAACCCTATCATCCCGGGGGAGCCAAGATGATGTATTATGATGCAAGGTCCACTTGTCTTACCCCTGTTCAAGGGGTAGAGTTGGATGCTCCTTTGTAATCCTTCAATCAGAATAGAGCTGGATGTGACCTTGGAGGTCTTTTAATCCAAAACCCTGCTCAAACCCCTCTACAATTTGCTGTCCAGTCTCTTCTTAAAAACCTCCAGTGATGAAGCACCCACAACTTCTGAAGGCAACTTTTGTTCCACTGGTGAATTGTCCTCACGGTTAGGAAGTTTCTCCTTCATTCCAGATTGATTCTCTCCTTGGTTAGTTTCCATCCATCGTTTCTTGCCTTGCTTTCTGCTGCTTTGGAAATGCAGATGCCCGTGTACAAAGAGTAACTTTAATTTGTTATTATACTATTCATTCATTCATTATTCATTATCATTACTATTATTTACTGGAACGGCATTCGGAGTAAGCTACACAAGTAAGAAATGTCATTGAAATCAGTGTTATAAATTCATGGTGATTATCCTGTGCTGTTAATTCCATTGTTAGCATTATGATTATTCATTTATTATGAGCGATGTCCCCTAAATTGCACATGTTGATTGAATTTGTTTACTTATTTTATTCATTCCCACCTTTATTACTTCATAAGCAACTCAAGGCAGTGAATATACATAATTCTTTTTTTCTCCTCCAATTTCCCTCACAACAACAACAACCCTGTTTTGGGCTGACAGAGTAACTGGCCCAAAGTCCTCTACTGGTTCTGATGCGTAAGGCGGGACTAGTACTCATCATCTTCTGGCGATTGGCCCAAGGTCACCCAGCTGGCTTTGATGCCTAAGGCGGGAGTAGAACTCACAGTCTTCTGATGATTGGTCCAAAGACACCCAGACAGCTTTCATGTCTAAGACAGGGCTAGAATTTCTGCCCTGGTGCCTTAACCATTTTAAACAAAACACAAATGTTATTTTCAAATAACATGCGATATATCCAGTGAATAAAATACAGTATGGGTTAATATGCTTTCCTAGTCACACAACGCATGGATACAATTGGTTAGAGTAGCCGTAGCCCCCCTACCAGACATTAAACACAAGCTAACAACTCAATGCTGCATTCACATCCTGGGGTCATTCATTACATTGGATCATTTTTCTGAGATGACATAATACAATCATCCATAAACTAACCAAACAAGTTGGATTCATTCCAATTGCTAAGCCATAACAATAACAATCCTGTATCCCCAAATTATGAATCTAGCCATAGATTCCAGAAATAGCTTTCTTATCTGGTCAACATTAGTAACTTCTATCAAGATTCTGATCAGACAAATGCACACACCATGAAGCAAGGATGTGAATGGTTGAGATTTAACAATGCATTAACAGTCTCCTTTACTTGGTTGACTGTAATGTAGATCTCTGGTGACTCAGAAAGGGACATGGGATGTTGCCCCTTATTCTTTTGTTGAGGGCCAGCAGGTCTGAAGATCATCCCAAAACGTCTACAAACCCGTTTTGAAGGATTGGAGAATGAATGGTGTGGAATTCTGTTGTTTTTCTGGGACATTAACCTTTAAATCTCAACAGAATAACAGAGTTAGAAGGGACCTTGGAGGTCTTCTAGTCCAACCCCCTGCTCAGGCAGGAAAGCCTATACCATTTCAGACAAATAGTTGTCCAATCTCTTCTTAAAAACCTCCAGTGAAGGAGAGCCCATAGCTTCTGAGGACAAGTTGTACCACTGATAAATTGTTCTAACTGTCAGGAAATTTCTCCTTAGTTCTAGGTTGATTCTCTCCTTGATTAGTCTCCATCCATTGACTTTTGTCCTGCTTTTATGTGCTTTGGAGAATAGGTTGACCCCCCCCCCTCTTCATTGTGGCATCCCCTGAGATATTGGAACATTGCTATCGTGTCACCCCTAGTCCTTCTTTTCATTAAACTAGACATATCCAATTCCAGCAACTGTTCTTTGTACATTTTAGCCTCCAGTCCCCTAATCATCTTTGTTGCTCTTCTCTGCACAGTGAAGACACTGCAAAATGTTCAACTTCCTGCAATTATTCTTGGAACATTTGTAACAATTTTACTCTTGATAGCCGTGCTTTACTACTTCTCGGGTAAGTCGTACATTGGAGCTTCAAATTCATGCATTCTCAATTTTGTTTCCCAACTGCTTCTTAACAGAGGTTGGTGATGTTGTTCGGGGGGAGGAGGAATTTTATTGTATATTCTGACCCTGTGATATTTTATTTTGTTTAAAAAGAGCTGAAATCTTGCAAGATCACATGTCTTTGTGAGATTTTTACTTGAAAATATTTAGTCTTACATTCAATGTTCTGGTTGGGGGGGGATACTTCCAAGAGCGCCTCTGGGCAGGCTATTCCCCATTATGAAGTCCTTC
>NW_015388301.1:302575-306199 GCF_001527695.2 Protobothrops mucrosquamatus
GGGGGGAGGAGGAATTTTATTGTATATTCTGACCCTGTGATATTTTATTTTGTTTAAAAAGAGCTGAAATCTTGCAAGATCACATGTCTTTGTGAGATTTTTACTTGAAAATATTTAGTCTTACATTCAATGTTCTGGTTGGGGGGGGATACTTCCAAGAGCGCCTCTGGGCAGGCTATTCCCCATTATGAAGTCCTTCGCTTCATTTTGCCTTGATACCACAAATATCTCAAGGAATTTGCCTGCTCCTAACTGTGGTTATACTAGTTACTTCTTTCATGGGAGAATATCAGGACATACCACAGCTGTAAGGTTGAGTTGAAAGTTGAAAAAACAGAAAAAAGGAAGCAGAAGAAAAGAATAACAGAGTTGGAAGGGACCTCGGAGGTCTTCTAGTGCAACCCCCTGCTCAAGCAGGAAACCCTATACCCGTGGTGGCGAACCTATGGCACACGTGCCACAGGTGGCATGCAGAGCCCTCTCTGTGGGCACGTGCGGCGTCACCCCAGTCCTAGGCCTTCAGCTGGGTTTTATAAAACCTTTTCGCTTTAGGTCTCTGCCGCAATGTGCAAAAAAAAAAGTTCAATCAATCAATCAATTTCAACTTCTTGCGGGAAAAAAAAGATCTCTCAAAGTTGGAATTGATTGATTGAACTTTTTAGCCCCTCCCAGTCTGCCGTTATCACTGCAGCCACGCCCACCCAATTGGCCACACCCACCCAAAGAGCCATGCCCACCTGGCACCCGACGATACATAACTGGGTTTTGGGTTGCAGTTTGGGCACTCAGTCTCTAAAAGGTTCACCATCACTGACCTAAACCATTTCAGACAAAGGTTGTCCAGTCTCTTCTTAAAAACCTCCAGTGTTGGAGCACACACAGCTTCTGGAGGCAGGTTGTTCCACTGATCAATTGTTCTAACTGCTTGACCCCCTCTTCTTTGGGGCAGCCCTTTAAATATTGGGACACTGCTGTCATGTCACCACTAGTCTTTCTTCCCCCTAGACGAGACATACCTAATTCCTGTAAACGTTCTTCATATGTTTTAGCGTCCAGTCCCCTTCTGGGGTGAAGGATAGTTAAACTTTTTCTTTTAGAAATGGGGTCTTAGGAGGTAACCTGGAGTGCCATAGCACTCGAGAAAAAAAGAGAGACCCTCAACTTAAATCACTAAATGCAAATGGATTTCACACAATGCTTTCCGGCACCCATTTTGATATTTTTGTGAAGAAACCTGCGTAAGTCCATGAATTCACCAAGAATTGAGCATATTATTGTAACTGTGGCTACAGTAGATCCAGAAGGAAGATGTGACTGAATCTATAGAGAGGTCACCCAGAGCTACGGTTTCAAAGAAGGTTAGCTATTAATGCATAACTTTCATACGAAACCGTTGAAAATGCAAATTCACACCCTAGTAATAAAAGTCAAGATCATAATGAAAAAAATGGCACAAAGAGAAAATATATACTCCGAACTCCACATAGGTGTCAGGAAGGGCAACCGGCCAGTAAATGCTCAGCTCCACCCGATCCCACCCCAAATCAAGGGATTACATGGTCATAAAAAGAAAGGGGAAAAAACTCAGTAACATGACGATAAGAAACTCAAAAACAATTCGAAAGCACTTAGAAATGAAGTAGAAAAACAAAAGCATTTTTAATGGGGGGAGCGGGGCAGGGGGGCACAAAGCCACTTGCCAGCATTTGCAGAAATGGGTTCAGCTATCATTGCTTCCAATTTCCCTAACAGGGAAGGCTGCCAAATAAAAATTCTTGTAAAAACTGAGGTGATGATGGTCAGGGTTAGGGTTTCAGAACTGATTTTGCTTTCTTTCCTTTCCTCCAGATTGCCTTGTCCTATGTCGAGATTGATCAAAATAGAAAAAAGATCTAGTCCAGAAATTGTGATGAGAGACACATTTTTATCGCCCTGGTGTCTTTCTACTGCAGGGGTCTTCAAACTTGGCCCTTTTAGGACTTGTGGACTTCAACTCCCAGAATTCCTCAGCCAGGCATGGGGAATGCTGGGAGTTGAAGTCCACACATCTTCAATCATTTATATGAATAGATTTTATGTACTTATTTATTTATTTATTAGAATCCCGCCTTTATTCTTTTTCTAAGATGATATGAGGCCCTTAGCTATACGTAGTCCTCGTTTAGTGACTGAAACTGGGACAAGCAACGGGGCCATTAGGCCCTGTGGCCACTAATGAACCTGCAACTTTTCCTTATGATTTTACTCTGCTTTTTTTTTTTTTTTTTTGCCTCACAGTTCTGTGAAGGTTGTAAGTACAAGGATTGGTCACTAAGTTGCTTTTTCATCACTGTCATCACTGTAAACAGTCACTAAATGAGGACCACGTGTATACTCTGCTGTCTTCTCAGCCTTCCAGTTCCATTCTAATGCTGTGGAAATGTATATTTAAAAAGGTTATTTCTTCCTTCAAAGCAAGATGCCCCAAGAACAAGGTTCTGTCTGAATTTTTAAAGAAAAAAATGAGGAAGAGGCTTTTTCATGGATTCCGTTTAGGATTTCCTTCCGATGGTTCTCTCTTTTTTTCTCATTTCAGGCTGAAAAATGAACCAGGCCACACAGCCAGCAAGATAAACCTCAGAATAAATGCTTCCCCTCATTACATCCGGAACCTCTGACGCTTTTTAATCTGCGTGTCTGTGTACAATCTTCCTTTTTTTTTTTCTTTTCTTAATAAAAACACCAATATCCACTTTACTCAAAATTTCCCTTTGTTCAAAACCTCCATCCGCTCCTCACCCGATTCCAAGACATTTTTGTAAAGATATTTATTGTTTATATCTTAGGTTTTCTGGTCTGTTTGCAGTAAAACACAGCCGTAATATAATTCAAGTTAAAACGGCATGCAATAAAATCAAATAAAAAACCAAATAAAGATAATCCTACAAACAAGGCAGCAGTCGAGGTCAGCCCTTCAAAACTCTGGATCAAGAGACAATTCAAAATCAATTTAAAAATGAAAATAAAAAAGCCTGGAAGAAATAGAAAGGTCTTCCCCTGTCACTGAAATGGAGCTTCGGAGTGGCATTGATAGATGATTGCAAATCCCGGAGATCAGGCAGAGATGCAATATGTTGCTAGACTTTTGCACGAAGCACCACACAAAGCTGGCAGAAAAGAAAAGGGGATTTTAACAGACTTCCAGGGGGCATCAGCAGAGGGACGAGGCTGGGCAATGATAGCACATCCGTGTCATCAACACCCAAAGACTGTGACTTACATCCATGGATACAAGGTCCTGATGCAAGGATGTAATTGCAGCGCTTATCTGACGGCGTCATTTCACCTGTGCCATTTTAGACATCCCTGCAGTTTGCTCCTAATGTTGTTGCAGCAGACCAGCACCCCCAGCTGAAGTAGTTTTTATTTAAAGGATAAGAACAGGAGAAATATTCTGTGGTCTCATCTAATGGCCACTTTCCCTCCCTATTACAAATTGCTCCCCAAAAGCAAGCTGGGCCTATTGTCCATCTTATAGTTGTATGTATCATGTCGGTAACATGCCTGATTAAGGATTCCTTCCTTCCTTCCTTCCTTCCTCCCTCCCTCCCTCCCTCCCTCCCTTCCTTCCTTCCTTCCTTCCTT
>NW_015388301.1:307913-310763 GCF_001527695.2 Protobothrops mucrosquamatus
GAGGATTCAAGAACAGAGCTTCTGCTTGCCATTTCCTCTTTGCCTGAAAGAAAGACCTGAAAACGTTAAAATAATGGTGTGCCCTAATGAATTGTTTTGAAAGAAGATTGGCGGGTGCAGGAGGGGGTTATTAGCATGAAGTGACAGGCAGAAGATCTTAGGTTATCCCATAAGTTAGTGAAGGAAACAGATTCGATTGTAAAGCACATGTCTCTGTTGGCTCCAAATGAGGACCAAAGAGATCCCTCTGGAGGGATGGAGATTTGAGGTTGTAAGGATCAGGTAGAGGCTTTATATATTCTCAAGGCTTAAAGCTCCCACTTTTGCCCCTTAAAAACGTCTCTCCGAGCCCAGAGGAAGCCAAACAATCTTTAAACCCTTTTCCAACCACTCCGCTGATGCAATCGAAGTGTTGAAACTTTACCGCTCTTAAGTTACATCTTGTGGCATCCCTTTTGTTTTCAGAAAAAGGCTAAGCTGAGGGTGACAGCAGAGAACAACTTCAGCAGTTGTTCTTCTGCTAAGTGAGTGCCTTAAACTCCTTGATCACCTTTCATCCCAAAAATGAAGGGTTTAAAAAAAGGGGGAGGCAGCTAACATGTCAGGCTACCTCCACTCTGTAGGATGAGAGAAATGTTGCTATAAGAAACAGTCTGCTTTTTCCATGAGGTGAAAGCAGCCCCTGAATTTAGTTAGATCCGGGGATCTTGCACGGAGGACTTCAAGCTTGGAAGATGCCTGCAAAATTTCCCATCACAGCTACGTGATGAAATAGGTTCTCGGTTCTACAAGTCAAGCGACGGCATTGCTTCATTTCTGAGGCCTCTTTGGTGTTTTAGTGACCGGGGGAGGTTTTGATACAGGCACCATATGCATGCACCAGAAACCCCTTCTGACTGCTGAATGTTTCATGACTGGTCCACCGGGTGAGGTTTTGAAAGTTTCGATCTGCTTTTGCAACCAGTTTGTTGACTGGGATAGCCCATCAAAAACACCTTCTATCCCTATTGAGGTTTCTCAACCTCAATAAACTTCAAAAGTCTGGACTTCAACTCCCAGAAGTCCAAGACACACTGCCCTACTGTAATGATATGTGGGAAGAGCCTTGGGAGATGGATGAAGAACTTCAGATTAGAAAATGGTGGGACATATGCCAGCTGAACTTGCAGAAGAAAAAGGGACATAGCAAACATCACAAAAGGGATCTTCCCGAGTTTCTTGGCTGTAAAGTCAAGGGGGGAGAGATCTACTTTCAGACTTGCAAGATTCTGTTAATGTCATTTTACTATGAAGTTAGAACTAGGACCTCTGGACGTGCTTGTTGAACAGCCACATGTATCAGTAGATATTAGACCACTACAGTTCTCCTAGAACACTTGAATCAGAAAGGACTATTGGATACATCCTGATTTATTCCCTAGAGAAGAGATAAGCAAGAACTTAATCATATATTTGTCTCTTCCCAGCATGAAGATGGCACCCCAAGAATTTCAACTGGTTGGGTTTTTTTCAACTCTTACTGAGATTTCGTTTAAGATTAGATTGCTTCTTGCTCTTTTATACTCCTCTGTGAATGCATGTCTTATCCGCATGCTTGAAGAGCGGTTGCTAAACCATAATAGTTATGACACAGTAAAAAAAAAACCACAGCTTGCATCCTACGGGCAGTTTCTCTATTTTCTGCAAATACTGCGTATGATCTGATCTGATCTGAATTGAGTCTATGAAAAGTCTAGTTTATAGGCAATCCTCCACTTACCATCACAATTGGAACCAGAATTTTCATGATTAAGCAAGGCGGGCTGTTAAATGAATTGCAGATGATTTTGTGACTTTTTAAAATCACAGTTATTATGTGACTCATTGTAGCTCTTAAGTGAATCCCATGATGAAGTGAATCTAACTTTCCCCCATTGACTTTGCTTGCTGGAAACTGTCCGGGAATGTCACAGATGGCAAGGTCACAAATGGCAGTCACTTTAAGAAGAGACTGGACAGCCATTTGTCAGAAATGGTGTAGGGTTTCCTGCCTGAGCTGGACTAGAAGATCTCCAACGTCCCTGCCAACATTATTATGATTATGATTATGATTATGATTATGATTATGATTATGATTATGATTATGATTATGATTATGATTATGGATCATCGCACAGTTAGCCGGATGTTCAGACTGGATTTGGCATTTTGTCTACCTATTGAGTCCTTACCAAGGACCTGGGATAGGCAGATGTGGATGTTTGATGGTATTACAAATATCGTCGCAGGATGGAAGCAGTTCCTAGTAAGGCCGCCTTTTGCAATTGACTAATGGAGAATTTGTCAATGCCAATGGTGTTCAAGTGGCGCTCCAGTTGTTTTGGGATTGCACCCAAGGCGCCTATTACTATTGGTACTACCTTTGCTTGCTTTTGCCACAGTCTTTCTATTTCTATTTGTAGGTCTCTGTATTTTGTTATCTTCTCCAGTTCTTTCTCGTCTATTCTGCTGTCTCTATGCACTGCCACATCCACTATCCAGACTTTTTTGTCTTTCTTATCGACAATTGTTAAGTCCGGGGTGTTATGTTGCAGGTGCTTGTCTGTTTGAATTCTGAAGTGCCAGAGCAGTTTAATTTTATCATTTTCTATGACTTTCTCTATTTTATGATTCCACCAGTTTTTGCTTACAGGCAAATGATATTTCTTGCAGATCTTCCAATGCACCATTGTTGCTACTTTGTCATGCCGCTGCTTGTAGTCAGTCTGTGCAATCTTCTTGCAGCAGCTTACCAGGTGGTCCACTGTTTCTTCAGCTTCTTTGCATAGGCGGCACTTACTGTCTGTTGCTGTCTTCTCAATTTTGACTTTA
>NW_015388301.1:311234-315715 GCF_001527695.2 Protobothrops mucrosquamatus
TAGATAAAGTCTGTCAATGTCACTGCGTGGATGAAGGGCATGATTCATTGTCATTATTTTTCTGGTCTTCCTATCCATTGCTTTTAGTTCTGCTTGAGTCCAGTCCACTATTCCAGCTGTGTATCTAATGACTGGAATTGCCCAGGTGTTGATTGCCTTTATGGTATTTCCTCCATTGAGTTTGGACTTTAAGATCTTCACTCTCTTGATGTATTCACCTCTGATCTTTTTCTTGACTTCAGTGTGCTTGATGTTGTCAGCTTGAAGGATACCCAAGTATTTGTAGTAATCTTCCTCATCCAGACTCTTAATGTTATTTTCATGGGGCATCTTGATTCCTTCAGTTTTCACTATTTTTCCTTGTTTGATAGTAAGTGTGGCACATTTGTCCAAGCCAAACTCCATTGCAATATCTTGGCTATATATACGGACAGTGTTGAGCAGCGATTCTATTTCAGATGATGAAATAATAATAATAATAATAATAATAATAATAATAATAATAATAATTATTATTATTATTATTATTATTATTATTATTATTATTATTATTATTATTATTATTATTATTATTATTATTACTATTATTATTATTACTATTACTATTAACATGACTCGGGTCGCTGCCCCATTGTAAACACATGCCAACTGCTAAGCACCCAAATTTTGATCCTACCACCATTATGCAATGGTCATAACTGTGAGGACCACATTTTTTTCAGTGCCACTGTAACTTCAGTTGCTAAAGCGATGGTTATAAGTTGAGAACTACCTGCAGTAGGCCAAGATTTAGTAGCAGAGTTGGAAATTGGCTGCAGGAAAAAACTTCAAGGGTTCTTGGTGACTGCAGGGCTGTCCGTTGCCCCCTCCCTGTTTTCCATCAAGGGGTATGAGATTTAGAAAAAATAGAAGCCACGATGGAATCTTAACACATTATTCTTTTTAGGCAACCATGAATGTCTCTCATTGCCTCCATAATATCACCACCGTGGAAGAAGTCATGCGCCATATCGCTATCGTCACCAATGTGATCATCTTGGTTTTGGGGGTTTCTGGCAACGGGCTGGTCATATGGATCATAGCTACACGAAAGAAGCACAAAACCTTCACC
Source organism: Protobothrops mucrosquamatus (assembly GCF_001527695.2). NCBI lineage: Eukaryota > Metazoa > Chordata > Lepidosauria > Squamata > Viperidae > Protobothrops > Protobothrops mucrosquamatus. The sequence goes on from NW_015388301.1 coordinate 312,346, forward strand.
TCCATCTGCTACCTCAACCTGGCGGTGGCCGACTTCCTGTTCTCCATGGGTCGTATCCCTGCCCTTGTACAAGAGATCCTGTACCAGCAATGGCCCTTTGGCCTCATGCTTTGCAAGGTCCACAGCTTCGTCCGCTACCTGACTACCTTTACGAGCGTCTACATCCTCACGGTGATCAGCCTTTATCGCTGTCTGATGGTAGTGAGGCCTGTCTGGGCCCGAAACCACCAAAGCCCTCGTTTTCAAACCCTGATGTGCATTGGAGCATGGACCCTGGCTTTGTTCTTCAGCATCCCTTACCTCGTGGTCCGCACTCTCGAAGTCAGGAACGGTGCCTCCTGTTGCATCTATCACAAGGCTCTCAAGAACTCCACCGAACTGCCCCTGAGAATGAGCCGGTTCTTCGGGGGCTTCCTCCTGCCCTTCATCGTCATCTCCACGGCTTACTCCATTCTGCTTTGCAAGCTTCGCAAACGGCGCTGGAAAGGCTGCCACCGCACCATCAGCCTGGTGGCCGCCATCGTCGCCCTTTTCTTCATCTGCTGGCTGCCCCACCACGTCTTTGTGCTGCTGAACACCGTTTGGAGCAAGAACGCCCTTTGGGGAATTGCGCTCAAGCTCTCCAATGCGTTGGCCTACCTGCACGGCTGCATCAACCCAGTACTCTATGGGTTTGTGGGCTACATCCGGAGCAGAGGCCTCCGCCGCCGGGCCTCCTTCTTGGGACTTTTCCGCAGGGCTCTCATTGAAGAGGACACGTCATTTGCGACCGAAGCATCGGAGAATCTTAATCAGAAGACTTAAGGAGGCAAGGAAGGGTGGGTGTTTTCCGTTGCCCTCTCGAAGAATAAGATGTTGATGATGCTGTGTGTTCAATGGAGTCTGACTCTTGGTGATTCTATGGACTACAGTAGTGGCCAAAGTTGTGGAAACCTGTTGGGGAAAGTGTACATTTGAGGTTTGATGGGTAATAACACCACCTTTTTTTGGAGTACTACCATAAAATTATATATCAATGGAAAGATAATCTAATCAAGAATGTAATGCAACAAAGTTTGTTCAGTTATCTGTACTGTGTATTCTATGAAAAGTTATAGCCAAATAACCAGAAAAAGGAAGCACAACTTGCTTAGGTTGATCTCAGGTAGCTTTCCTTCATCTGATTGTAGCCAATGAGCATGAGTGTTTAGAGAGCCAATCAGGTGTCATCTTGTTTTGGCCATGAGCCAATCAGATCACAGTAGGATTCAGTTATTGATGTCATGTATTGAAGCTGAGAGGAGGACATTTGTCAGTGTGTTATGTGATGGCTATCAAGTTGTTTGGGGTTTTTTGTGTTCTTTCATTTAGTGAGCTTCTAAAACGTAATAAAAGTAAAGTAATGGTGCAAAGAGTTGACTGGTCGTCTAGAAAACGATGTAAAATAGTATTATTAAGTGAACAAGGTTACAGTTATAAAGAAATTAGAAGAAAAAATGGGTGGAAACTTAACCAAAGGGGGCATTTCTACTGTACATTTTTCCCAAAAGGTTTCCACAATTTTGGCCACTACTGTAGGTCTCTCCTCCTCTTCCAGTCTTGCACTACTACTTTGAGTTTTTCTATCCTCTCTTAGCTTTGATAGTGTCCAACCACCGTGTTCTTTGATGGCCTGGTTTCCTTTTACTGCTAACTTTTCCAAACATAATTGCTTTCCCCAGTGAATTCCCCAGCATGACATGGCCAAAGAAAGTGAGACACATTTTCATTATTTTGCCTTCTAGTGACACATCTGATGTTATGTGCTCCAGTATTTGCTTCTTAGTTGTCATCCAATGACTCAAAGAGTAACCGTAGAGCAAATGGTCATATATCCTATGAGAACTGCTATGGTTGAACTAGACAACAATCAGTTTGAATAGCAAGGATATCTTATTATCTGAAATGGTATAGGTCAGGGGTAGGCAACCTTGGCTCTTTTATGACTCGTGGACTTCAACTCCCAGAATTCCTGAGCCAGCATGGCTCAGCTTGGAAACCTCTCCCTTTCCTCTCAGCATGGCTGGCTCGGGAATTCTGGGAGTTGAAGTCCACGAGTCATAAAAGAGCCGAGGTTGCCTACCCCTGGTATGGGTTCTCCTGCTTGAGCAGGAGGCTGGCCTAGAAGACTTCCATGGTCCCTTTCAGCTCTATTCCATTCTAATTCTAATTTATTAATCTTTGTTATTATGAAGTTTTGGCATACTCGCTAGTACAATGAGCCTAGCAAACTCCTTCATCTATAGGTAGTGCTTGCTTACCAGCTGCCTTGTTTAGCAACCATTCAAAGTTATGACGGTGCGAAAAATACTGACTGGGGAATTCTGGGAGTTGAAGTCCACAGGTCTTAAAGTTGCCCAGTTCGAAAAATACAGATGTGGATGGACTGTGCTCAGAACTGGGTGTATACCGCCATCTTATGGCTATAAACATTATCATAGATTGTTGCACTTTTGTGGTTCAGTTTAAAAAACTTCTTACTCTATGCCAGGGGTATCAAGCTGCCGGCCCACGGGCTGGATGCATCATGCTGAAACCGTGCCCACCCCATTGCCGCTAATGGAAAAAAAGTCACGATATGTTGCGACACGTCACGTGATGTTGCGAGTTTGACACCCCTGCTCTATGCGGTCATTCCAAATTTCAAGCTATTGTGCCAGGTTAGTGTTTGCCACTGTATTTGAGCATCCTGATGCATCGGTAAAGACTTTCCTTGCCACAGAAGTGAATCACTGCAGTTGGTAGGTCGTAAAACAGGGCAAAACTCATTTAAGAAATGTCTCACTTAATTAAGGTGAGCCTCAATTATCGTCCTAAGTCGAGGACTACCTGTAATCTCTCTAAAATAGCTAATAACCTGCATGCCATCTCTTTGTCTAATATGATAGCAGTGTTCCAATATCTAAGGGGCTGCCATAATGAAGAGGGAGTCGAGCTGTTCTCCACAGCACCTGAAGGCAGGACAAGAAGCAACAGATGGAAACTAATCAAGGAGAGAAGGAACCTAGAACTAAGGAGAAACTTCCTGACAGAACAATTAACCAGTGGAACAACCTGCCTCCAGACGTTGTGGGTGCTCCAACACTGGAGGTGTTTCTAAAAAGAGATTGGACAATCATTTGTCTACAATGGCATCGGGTCAGTGGTGGGATTCAAATATGTGAACAACCGGTTCTCTGTGTGGATGCCCCTTCCGGAAGTCCATTCTGGGCCTGAGCAACAAAAAAGTAGCTACCAGTCCTGCCGAACTGGTGTGAACTGGCTGAATCCCACCACAGGAAGGAAGGAAGGAAGGAAGGAAGGAAGGAAGGAAGGGAGGGAGGGAGGGAGGGAGGGAGGGAGGGAGGAAGGG
>NW_015388301.1:316911-318200 GCF_001527695.2 Protobothrops mucrosquamatus
AGGGAGGGAGGGAGGGAGGGAGGGAGGAAGGAAGGAAGGAAGGAATTCAAATATGTCAACAACTGGTTCTCTGTGTGGATGCCCCTTCCAGAAGCCCATCCTGGGCCTTGGCAACAAAAAATTAGCTACCAGTCCTGCCAAACTAGTGCGAACCAGCTGAATCCCACCACTGCATAGGGTCTCCTGCTTGAGCAGGCGGCTGGACTAGAAGACCTCCAAGGTCCCTTCCAACTCTGTTATTCTGATTGCAAGCTTCATGGGCTTAATGCTGTTCTTTGGTGACTGTAGTTCTTTGAGCTATTAAAGATCCTGTGTTTGCAGAAATAGAAAAGATCTGTGAAATTGTCCTCTTTTGAACGTGTCAAACTCTACCCAACATTTTTGAACAAAAGACCAGGGAACTCAACACATGTTGCTGCCTAAGAACAAGAGAGCAGCCCTGCCTAATGTACGTTTAACCTAGGGTAGCCCTTGACTCTTATTTCAGCACAGGTCACAGGGGAACGATATTAAGGGTTTGGCATCCTCTGAAATGTAATAAACAAATAAACATACATTTCCACCCTCACACTTAAGAGGACTTCTCAACTCCCCCAACCACACAGTGCAGCCCAGCAAAAAGCATTCAAGGTGAGTCTCATAGTTAGACTTATTTTCCAGAAGGTAAAGAGTTACTATATCAAATCCTGGAAATTGAATATACCATAATGCTAGCTGTCATTTGTTTTAGTCAATCCACTAAGTCAGGGGTGGGCAACCTTGGCTCTTTTATGACTTGTGGACTTCAACTCCCAGAATTCCTGAGCCAGCATAGCTCAGCATGGAAACCTCTCCCTTTCCCCTCAGCACGGCTGGCTCAGGAATTCTGGGAGTTGAAGTCCACGAGTCATAAAAGAGCCAAGGTTGCTTACCCCTGTCCTAGGTTAAAATCTCTTAAGAACTGCTTGAAGCTCTCCTGTCGAGAATGTACGGCTGAAGGGCTAACAATCCTTTTTCCCCAAATAACACTGATTCTGGAGTATCCATTGTCTTATCCACAAAGTCCTGAGAAAGTCCTGTTTCTTTTCCAGCCCCAGGGATGAGGTCTATAGTGCAACCAGTTCTGTTCCCACCACAGCCACCATCCTCTCTTACTATCTGCTGTTTTAGGACCTCAGGACATCATTAGATCTTAGGAGAGAGCTGGCCCAAATTCTAGTCTAGTGAAGAGAAGGACCAGGGGAGATATGATAGCAGTGTTCCAATATTTGAGGGGCAGTCACAGAGAGGAGAGGGTCAACCTATTTTCC
>NW_015388301.1:318949-324752 GCF_001527695.2 Protobothrops mucrosquamatus
AGTCAAGCTATTCTCCAAAGCACCTGAGGGCAGGACAAGAAGCAACAGATGGAAACTAATCAAGGAGAGAAGCAACCTAGAACTAAGGAGAAACTTCCTGACAGTTAGAACAATTAACCAGTGGAACAACCTGCCTCCAGAAGCGGTGAATGCTCCAACACTGGAGGTTTTTAAGAAGAGACTGGACAGCCATTTGTCCAAAATGGTATAGGGTTTCCTGCCTGAGCAGGGGGTTCGACTAGATGACCTCCAAGGTCCCTTCCAATTTTTTATTATTATTATTATTATTATTATTATTGTTGTTGTTGTTGTTGTTATTATTATTATTATTATTATTATTATTATCATCATCATCATCATCAATGACAAAACATTGATGACCACCACTGGGACAAAAACCTCTGTGGCTAAGCACAATGGTTGTTAAGAGAGTCATGTCCAATTTTACAAACTTTATGTAGGCACCCACTTCAACTAAGCGCCCAAGAAAGCAGAACTCTTGAAACAGGCATTGTCTCAAAAGGAAACGTTTATTAGGGGTCAGTGACAGGAAGGAAGTCAACGCAAACAGTATAGTTAAGCTAGCAATAGTCCTCCTCCCACCAAAGTCATAATGTCCATTTGAAATCCAGCCAATCCACAGGTGGCACGATGTGTGGGTGACTGGCACAGTTGGCACACTTCTCAAAGTCTTCTCCAGCTTTCATGTCTCTGTAACCGTTGGGAGGGACCTTGGAGGTCATCTGGTCCACCCCCCTGCTCAGGCAGGAAACTCTATACCGTTTCAGACAAATGGCTGTCCAGTCTCTTCTTAAAAACTTCCAGTGTTGGAGCATTCACCACTTCTGGAGGCAGGTTGTTCCACTGGTTAATTGTTCTAACTGTCAGGAAGTTTCTCCTTAGTTCTAGGTCAGTGATGGCGAACCTTTTAGAGACCAAGTGCCCAAAAACTGCCCCCCCGCCCCCGCCCCGCCCTACCCACTGGGCCACCACCTTCATGGCCTGCCATAGATCACCCAGGTAGCTCAGCAGCATCATGGCAGCCACGCCCTCCGCCATGCCCCACAGCATCATCTGCATGCAATGGGGCGCAAGGGTGGAGTCTTGTCCCCGCTGCCCGGCTACCATGTCCTTGGCTGCGCTGCTTCATGTGGGCCATGCCCAGGGGCAACTGTCCTCCGGTGGGGCTGCTGGTGAGGAGGGGGCCGTGGGAGGAGGCAGGGCTGGGGAGATGGTGTGTGTGCCCACAGAGAGGGCTCCGAGTGCCACATCTGGCACCCATGCCGTAGGTTCGCCACCACTGTTCTAGGTTGCTTCTCTCCTTGGTTAGTTTCCATCTGTTGCTTCTTGTCCTGCCTTCAGGCACCTTGGACAATTGCTTGACTCCGTCTTCTTTGGGGCAGCCCCTGAGATACTGGAAGACTGCTATCATGTCCCCCCTCGTCCTTCTCTTCATTAAGCTAGACATCCCCAATTCCAGCAACCGTTCCTTATATGTTTTAGCTTCCAGTCCCCTAATCATCTTTGTTGCTCTTCTCTGTACTCTTTCTAGAGTCTCAACATCTTTTTTACATCGTGGTGATCAAAACTGGATGCAGTGTTCCAATGAGGATTTGAGGGACCTGACACTTTTTTTGCCATGGTTGTTTTTGCTTGTCGGAATCCAGCTGGGAAGGTTCCAAACGGCGATCACATGACCCTGGAACACAAATACGTGCTCGTTGCCAAGCCCCCAGATTTTGATCATATAAGCGTGAGGATGCTGGGAAGGCCTTAAGTACGAGAATCGTAAGACTTTTTTTAAAAAATGCTGTTGTAACTTCCAACACTCAGTAAATGAATGGTTGTAAACTGGGGACTATCTGTATATTCCAGAACCTCAAAGTGGCATTCCATTTTAGGATCTTGAGAGGGACTTTGGAGCCCTAGTGGACGATCATTTAAACATGAGCCAGCCGTGTGCGGCAGCAGCCAAAGAAGCTAATAAAATCCTTGGTTGTATAAACAGAAGACATAGAATCAAAATCACATGAAGTATTCATACCGCTTTATAAAGCCTTAGTACACTTGGAACACTGCATCCAGTTTTGGTCACCACCTTATAAAAAAGATGTTGAGACTTTGGAAAAAGTGCAAAGACAAGCAACTAAGATGATTAAGGGTCTGGAGACAAAAACATATGAAGAATGGTTGCAGAAATTGGGTGTGACCAGTCTAGGAAAAAAAAGGACTAGAGGTGACATGATAGCAGTATTCCAGTATTTGAGGGGCATCCACAAAGAGGAGGGAATCAACTTATTTTCCAAAGCACCAGAAGGCAGGACAAGAAACAATGGATGGAAACTAATCAAGGAGAGAAGCAACCTGGAATTAAGGAGAAACCTCCTAACAGTGAAATGGTATAGGACAGTGGTGGCGAACCTATGGCATGCCTGCCAGAGGGGGCACTCAGAGCCCTCTCTGTGGGCTCACACACCGTTGCCCCAACCCCGCTTCCCCCCATGGCCCCCTTCTCACCAGCAGCCCCTCAGAAGAGAGTTGCCCCTAGGCACGGCCTTCATGGAGCAGCGCAGCCAAGGACATGCAGCCGGGAAGCGGGGACAAGACTCCGCCCTCGCACCCCATCGCATGCAGATGATGCTGCGGGTTGCGGGCAGAGGGCGTGGCCACCATGATGCTGCTGGGCCACCTGAGCAATCTGCGGTCGGTCATGGAGGCGATGGGTGGCCCTATGGACAGGCAGGGTGAGGGCGGAGGATGGGGGCACGGTGGTTTGGGGGCACTCGGTCTCTAAAAGGTTCACCATCACTGGTATAGGATCTCCTGCTTGAGAGGGAGCTGGACTAGAAGACCTTGAAGATCCCTTCCAGCTCTATTCTGATTCTGATCTCAGTGGCATTTAACAGCAGATTCTCCAATTTTATCTCCACCACAACCTATTTGAAATAAGTTGGGTTCAGAGCAACTGGACATTGTTCTCATACAACCATTTGACCCGGTCACTGAATTAACCTGTTTTCTGGGATTGCAAAATTAGGCTATAACCTAACCAAATCTAACTACCTTGCTTTATTGAGATGGGATGTCAATGTGCAGTCTTGAACTGAACATTAAAGGTTAGAGTTTCTTTTTCTGTGTCATTTGTTGTTCAGTCCCCGAACTTCATTCTAGCATCCATAAACACATAGTCCACCATATCAAAATTGCTTTTGGATTGATCATGCTACTACCGTAGGGGCATCTAAGAAGGGGTCAACCAAGTCAAAATGGTGGCTGCAATTTCATTACATCACACATTTTGATTGTTAAATTTGGAAGTAAAGACACGAATACCTTAAAAGAACGGAAACTAATAAAAACAGGGATGATAAAAATGGTCCCTAAAAAATTGTGTTTCCAAAATATGACTATCCAACCAACGCCTCTAGAACTCCAGTTTTAGGGATGACACTGAGAAAGTTTCTTGACTACAAATGTCCTTGTCGAAAGACAACGTGGGAGAAATGTTCTTGTACAACACATGTGCGTGCCCCAAGACAGCACCCCCAACACATCTCCGTAGACTAAACAGAGGGGAAGAGGCAGAGAAATATGCTAAGTAACCCCCAAAGGGCCACCTGCACAGCTGACACTTAAATCAGCGCTCGTTTTAGCTGTGTCTGCAATTCAAATGAAAAAGTTAACCTACTAGGGACGGTTCTGCTGGTTTGGATTTCAAACTGGGTCTGAGCAGCTGCTAACGCTCGGCTCTTGCATCAGCCCTTTCCCCAGTCGAGCTAGGACAGTGATGGCGAACCTTTTAGAGACTGAGTGCCCAAACTGCAACCCAAAACCCACTTATTTATCGCAAAGTGCCAGGGCCGCATCAGCACTATGGTGCCCTCGGGGGGGGGGCGTGCCCCACTGGGTGGGCGTGGCTGCGGTGGTCACGGCAGACTGAGTGGGCGTGGCCAAGGTGGGCATGGCCACCTGGATGTTGCTCGTGGGGGACACCTGTGGGGGCTGGGCAGGATTGGGGGAGATCCTGGGGGTCTCTGGTGGGTGGGGCGGTGGGCAGGAGGCTCGTCCTGCGGGGTGAGGCAGGGGGTAGGGCGGGGGTGCCATTGCTGCAGGGCAAGGCGAGGCAGGGGCAGCTGCTGCCTGACACCATCAGTCCCCGCACACAGAGGCCAGCGAGCACATGGGGGTGCGCTCTACCACCTTTACTCAAGCTTGCTAGCCAGTAGGGCAATATTGGAAGAAGGATTGCTTGCCTACTATAGAAGAATGGATGCTTAAAGTGTCAAATTTAGCAGAAATGGCTAAGATTTCTGCCTATTTGAAGGATCACTCACAAGAAAGATACATTTCAGTTTGGAGAAGATGGATAGATTATATTCAGAATAAATATGGGACTAAAAAGTTCCATTTAGCTTATGAGTAACTTTTAGAGTATTATTAGTATTAATAGTTTATTATAGTGAAATTTTTATTAGTTTTAATTATATGATATTATTATTACTTTTAGTATTAGTATTGTTTAACAATATGGATATTCTATTGTTTAATAATTAGGATACTACGGTAATTTGTTTATGTTTTAATTATTATTATTATATTTATGTTAAAGGGGAGTTAAAGCACATTATGGACTTGGTTATTTATATAGTTGGTTAATGTTAGTTAGATTATAATTATTATATTTGTAACCCTGTATTCAGCTCTGGGAAGCAAGGGAGGGAGAGGGGGGGTTAGGGTGGGTTGGTTTTGGGGTTTATATTGTAACTTTTATAAAACTTTTCAATTAAAAAAAAAAGGCTTGCTAGCCAGCTGCTTCGCCTTTGTGCTGGGTGGGGCTGCCACTCCGGGCACCAGCGGTGGCCTAATGGACCCCTGCGAGCTGGCAGCAGCGGCGGCAGGTGTGCCCACAGAGAGGGCTCTGAGTGCCGCCTCTGGCACGCGTGCCATAGGTTCGCCATCACTGAGCTAGGAGAAACGCTTATTCTTGCTGGCAGTTACACGTAGCCTTCTTCCAAATAGCATCTGCATTTCTGGGCAACCTGTAGTCACTGAGAGGACAGGTGGCTTTCTAAAAGTCCCCTTAAGATGAGGTGAGCTCTCGTCCTCTCTTGAGTTGCCAGGGCAGCCTCTAAGCCTGGAGCGCTGATAATGAGGCAGTCTGGCATTGACTAGAGATGGAAAGGTTGGGCTGACTTTGGCAAAGGAAAAGGGATGACATATGGCACAGAGAGTCGAAAGAAAAATCAAAGTTCTGCATTGTGGATCGCTAATTTGCCAACTTGGAATAGACTGCCACCACCCTAATGGCCCCAAAGGAGAAGACAAGTGATCAATCATGTTGATGTTTCACAACCTTTGGGTACGTCTAGTTTAACGAAGAGAAGGACGAGGGGGGACATGATAGCAGTCTTCCAATATCTCAGGGGCTGCCCCAAAGAAGAGGGAGTCAAGCTATTCTCCAAAGCGCCTGAAGGCAGGACAAGAAGCAACGGATGGAAACCAGTCAACGAGAGAAGCAACCTAGAACTAAGGAGAAACTTCCTGACAGTGAGAACAATTAACCAGTGGAACAACCTGCCTCCAGAAGCGGTGAATGCTCCAACCCTGGAGGTTTTTAAGAAGAGACTGGACAGCCATTTGTCTGAAATGGTATAGGGTTTCCTGCCTGAGCAGGGGGTTGGACTAGATGACCTCCAAGGTCCCTTCCAACTTTATTATTATTATTATTATTATTATTATTATTATTATTATTATTATTATTATTATTATTATTATTATTATTATTATTATTATTATTATTATT